>NC_081409.1:591509258-591809258 GCF_030272615.1 Cryptomeria japonica
AAACCTCACACCATGGATTTTAAATGACCCGTTACTCCAATTTTCAGTAATTTTAGAGACTGCAAGATTAACCCTACCTTTATCATAATCGACCAGCTTCTCCATGAAATTTGTCATGAACCCTTTTTCCTACTTAGTCCATACCTTTGGCATTTCCTTCCATCTAGAGATATTATTTGGTTCCTCACTCCTTAGATCCCCTCCCATATTCAAGTTCAAAATACCAACTCTGTTCTTCTGCAATTTTGGAGCTTCCTTCCCGTTGTATCTCAAAATTTTGAAAATGTTAACCCACAAAGTGTGCAGAGGATTAATATCTTTGATTAGGATTCTGCCACTTTTCCAAGTAATCATAACCTTTCTATTAATGTATAGATTACTCATTACAACTATCATAATTGATTGTGCGGTCCCTCTTCCCCCATGAATCTATCCTTTCTTAGGAGATCTTTAATATTAAAATTAATATTACCTTCCTCGTACCAAATACTTTGAGCTTTGTAATTAACACCTAGGTTCGCCAGGCCATCCGCAACCAATTTTTTTTCTCTAAGGCCATGTTCAATTATAATAACTTTAAAGCTAGCAATAATTTCTCTATCTTTAAAAAATATGTTTTCTATAGACCACGATGGCTTGGTTTCCCCCTTCAGGCACTTGATAATATTTAGTGAGTCTCCCTCTAGCCATAAGTTATCATGATTTAGATTCTTAGCAATAATCAAAGTATTCAAAGCTGCAGATGCTTTTGCATAATGACTAGTTTGCCTACCCAGGGGGCCAGCAACTACCACAAGGCAACTTCCAACAAAATTCCAGACTATGCCTTCATAACCAGCTTTACCCAAGTTCCCCTTCGATGCCCCATCAAAGTTGGCCTTTATCCATCCCTGAGATGGAAAGCACCACACTAGACCATCCCTACCCTTCTCCTTACTTGATTTGATAATTGAAAGGTTCCATCTATCATTAAAGTCTTCTTTAGCCGCTAATCCATGATCTATTCCATTTAAACATTCAAATATACTCTATAGATTTTATCCACCACAACTTCAGGATTAGCACTTTTATCCCTAAAAATCTTGTTGTTGCGCTCCTTTTAGATGTTCCAGATAACGTTAGGGAGAGTAAGTTTCCATAGTTCAACATTCTTAGGGTTGGAATTAGGACAGTACCATTGCTGCCAAGACTCCCCCAAAGAGTTTGGGAAAACCTAGCTCAACTTCCACCTACTAAAAATAATTTTCCAAATTTCCTTGCTGAAAGTACACTGGTAGAGAATGTGATAAGAAGACTCCTCTTCCCTGCAACAAAGAGAACACCTGTTAGGGAGAAAAAATCCATGCTTTTGGAGGTTGTCAAGAGTCAGCACCTTATTTTGGATAAAAATCCAAAAAAAGATATTAACTTTAGGGATTAACTTCTTATTCCACACTTTAGCCCAAATAGGAATCTCTTCCAGATCTTTGTTGTGGATAGCCACAGCCGAAGACACAAAGTAATTCACATCCAAGGTCTCCCTCCAAATCAAACTATCCTCTTTATTGTCCCTCAAAATTTTAGAAGAAAGCAAAATCTCAAGAAACTTTAATCCCAGACTTTGTTGGCTGAACTCGGTCCATTTCCCATTTCTCCAATAGTCTCTAACCAAACCCCCATACCTGTTTTTGAACCAATCTTTCCAATCTTTAAGGATTGGAATATCCTCCAAAGGTTTATCCATAAGCCATCTATCTTCCCAAAATTTGATAATTCTTCCATTCCCCAATTTCCACATTCTTCCAGTAGCAGCCCAACTTTTAGTTGTTTGAACTACATTCCAAATTGCAGAACCTTCAACAGTAAAAGAGTTATCCAGAAATTCTTCCTCAGAAGGTTGCATATAAAGATATTTCTTTTTCCAGATTAAATTCCATTCTCTTTCCTCCCCTTTCATTCTCTAGATTTGTTTTGCTAACAAGACATAATTCATAGAACTAATATTCCTTAAACCCAACCCCCCAGAGGCCTTAGGTGAACAGATTTTGTTCCAAGCAATAAGGGGAATTCTATTCTTGTCTTCCACTCCCGACCAAAGAAAATTTTTTTGGATTCTTTCAATTGCCTCCGCAAACTTTCTAGGAATTTTAAATAGACTGAGGGCATAAATAGGCAAGTTTTGGAGAGTAGCTTTCAGCAGTGCAACCTTGCCCTCTTGACTTAGGATAGCTCCTTTCCAACCAACCAATTTAGAGTTGAATCTGTCAACCAGCTTCATCCAAAAATTCTTTGAAGGCTTAATACAAAGGGGAAGCCCCAAGTAAGTAGAGGGAAACTCAGCAATTTCACATCCAAGAATTCTTTCAATCCTTATTTGTCTTTCAACATGGGTATTGATGAAGAACAACGAGCTCTTATCCCAGTTAATTTTTTGGCCAGAAGTAGATTCATAAGTATCCATAACATTATTCATATTTCTTGCTTCCCTAATAGTAGCTTCCCCCATAGTAATCGAATCATCAACAAATTGTTCATGAGTACAAGTAACATTGGAAGATGAAGGTTTTAGGCCTTTGAGATTACCTTCTTCCACATTTTTAATTATAAATCTACCCAAACTTTTAGCTAAAATAGTAAACAAGATAGGGGAAATGGGATCCCCCTATCTTAGACCTCTAGTGATTTTGAAGAAACTGGAAGGGGATCCATTAACAATAACAGTAGAGGAGGAAGTTTCCATCAACTAAGAGCAGAGCTAAATAACTTTTTCCCCAAACCCAAAAGCTTTCATAATTCTGAAAAGAAAATGCCAATTCACTCTATCATAGGCTTTAGACATATCTAGCTTAAGAAAAAAAACCCTGATTTTTAGCAGTCGTTAGAGAGTTAATATTTTCATGAACTGAAATAATGGAATCCATAATCTATCTACCAGGGACGAAACCATTTTGCTGAGCTGAAATAATTCTGGGAAGAATATCCAACATTCTAGAAGTAAGAACCTTAGACAATATCTTGTAAACAGAATTACAAAGGCTAATAGGTCTGAACTTATTAAGAGAGTCAACTCCTGAAATCTTCAGAATTAGAACAATAAAGGTCGCATTCAGTTCTTTTAAAAGCCTTCTAGAACCAAAGAATTATTTAACTCCATTGCAAATATCAATCTCCACAATGTGCCAAAAGGATTGGAAGAAGAACAAAAGAAACCCATCCGGACCAGGAGACTTATCTCCCTGAAAAGAAAACACCGCCTTTTTTATTTCCTGAATAGAAGGTATCCGAGAGAGATTTTTGTTGTCATCCTCATTCAATATGGGAGGGATAGCTTGCAAAAGAAGGTTTTGATTACTGAAATCAAGATCATCCAATTCTCCCAGGAGATTTCTAAAAAAATGCAGATCTTCCTTCTTTATATCATTTTCATCCAATAAAATCTCCCTATTACAGGATAACCTGGATATCCTATTACCCACCCTATGCTTTAGAGCAGTTAAGTGAAAAAACTGGGCGTTTTTATCACCTTCCTTCAAATACAAGGCTCTCAATCTTTGTCTCCAAAATATCTCTTCATTAGAAATAGTTGTGTGGTATTTAGACAACAAACCATTTTCAATAGATCTAAAATCCTCTGAAAGCCCTTCCTCTTGGATTTTATCTTCGACTTCCTTAATTTCAGTCTTAGTTTGGGCTTTACTTTTGAAGATATCCCCAAATATCTCTTTGTTCCAAATTTTAATTTTGGCCTTTATAATGTTGAGCTTTTTGGCTATTCTAAATAAAGTCATTCCCTCAACCTCAGAGCTCCACCAATCAGCAACACAAGCTTCTAGAGACGGATGGGATAACCAAGCTTTTTCAAATCTAAAAGGGAAATTTCTCTTAGCAAAAAAAGAATTGGCAGTAAAAGAAATAGGGAAATGATTAGATCCAATCTTAATAAAAGATGCCAAAGATAACTATACTTTAATAACCACTCAGGAGAAATCAAGGATCTATCTAACCTTACTTGAATAAGATCAGCTCCAGTTCTACGATTGGTCCAGGTATAATTAATCCCTTAGAGATCCACATCCATAAGAGCTTGATCATAAATAAAGTCCATGAGATCTTGTTTTCCTTCTAACTAAAAGGGAAGGCCCCCCATCTTCTCATTCTCTTTAAGTGGAGTATTGAAATCTCCCATTATTATCCAGCTTTTATCAACAAAATTTAATATGTCTTCAACAAGGCTCCTCCAATATTTAGATCTCCCAGCTTTAGTGTTAGGCACATAGACATTAGTGATAACCCAAACAAAGTTGTCCTTAATATGCTCGAGCAGAACTGAGGTCCTATTGACTTCTGAAAGGATTTCCTTACCTATAATAGTATTTTGGTTCCAAAAAATCGTTGTTCCTCCAGAGGCACCCTCCGAACTGGTTCCTATAACTCCATTATTTTTTAATATTCTAATCCTTTCCACTTTATCCTTACACATCTTAGTTTCCTGAATAAGGACAACATCCGGTTTATGATCTCTTATAATATTACATAGCACATCCTACTTATGGGGGGCATTCAACCCTCTTATATTCCAAGAAATTATCTTCATACTTTAACTGGGGATAAGGCTGACTCGATGAAGCTCTGTGTTCCATCAGCACAGTTCTTCCAACTTTCTTATTCCCTTTGATTTTTTAGAGAAGGTCTCCCCTTCTTTTTGTTGTGGCTTCCAACATCTGCCACTTTCTTATTCTTGCTTCTAGTTGAGATACCTCCATTGGGTCCTCCATTATTCGATTTCCCTTCTTTAGTACTGAGAATCCTAAGCTTTCCCTTCAAAGCCACTGTTTCCAAACTGTTAGATGGGGTTTTGCATTGAGACGGCTTAGGGATTCCATTGGTTAATAACAAAAGAGGCTCAAAATCTGAAATGTTATAGTCATGCACTTCATTGAAGTCTCCCCCATTTGCTTTTGTATTAGATGAGGCAGAAGCATCATCATTGGAACTTTCCTCAACTTTATCCTGACTTACAGGCCCTCCCTTCTAGTCCTCTGAATCAGATTTTTGAGCATTTGCCTCTATCCTTTTCTCTTCCTCTTTGATACTTTCTATTTCATTATTAGAGCAGGCACAAACATATTTTTCGTTATTACTATTCATGTCCTTCTTATCCTCATTTTCCAACTCAATCACTTCCTTATCAGGAACACACTCTACTGGTGGGTCTTCTCTCTTTCCTTTCATTTGCCATTTCTGCTTCGAACTACTGTCACTCTTACCACTCTTACTCTTCTTAAGTGGGCAAGATTTTGCCCAATGACCCAACTTTTTACAATTAAAACAAGCAAATGGGAGAGATTCATATTCAATCACTTGGGTCCATTTCCCAAATTTAGATATAATCTCAATAGATTGAGGCATATCCATCATTTGATTAACATTAACACAGATATGGGCAAAAACCAACCTTGATTTTGCAACAGTCATCGGATTGATTGAGATAAGTTCTCCAAATGAACTCGCTATCCCCTTGAAGACTTCCTCATTCTAGAACTCCAGCGGGAGGCCAGGGAGACGCGTCCACACAGGCGCCAACACAAAAAAGGACTCATTAAGAGAGAGGTTTGGAGCCCATTTCTGTAAAGCCAAGGTTGACTTTTCGAACATCCATGGACCTTCACAAAGAGCTTTATTCATGTCTTCTTCAAAATTAAAAGAAAAGGTAAAAAAACCCCTAGGCAAAGCAGCCACATCCACTTAAACTTTGAGAACCCATTTCCTCCTTATAAAATTCCTAATAACATCAATGTTAGACCTAAAACTAGCAAACCTTCCAACTAAGGTCATAGCTAATCCAAACATAGTGAAATCCACCAGCTTATCTGGAACAGAAATAGCAACAACCCTTGTCGCAGGATCAGATATATTTTTAACTTCCGGAAGCCCAGATTTCACCGGCATCCTCCCTCCAAAAATCTAACACCATTTTTTTTCCTTACCTCTATCATGTGGGTCCCCATTTTTGGAATCTTTGTCTTCCACTGATTTGAATATCGCCTTGTCCCCTTTAGTACCCTGAGATGCCTAGAAACTAGCCTGATTATCAGTTCCATCCACAGAAAGACTCCCATCCCCAAGAAATCCGCCATTCCTAGGTTTGAAATTTGAATTTCCCACTCGTTGCTCCCCTTGCCTGTCTTCTCCCATCATTTGATTACCCTCTTGCAGTGTCATGTTACTCCATGCATTTGTTTGCTTTATTTTATTCTCAAAAAAAAAAAATTATCCGCATTTTCATTGTTTTATCTGTTTAATTCCTCTAGGCCTCATAGCGAGGTGTTACAGTTACAATCATGTGACAATGAAAATGCATTTAAATTATATAATAAAAATCATTATACTAACATGAAAATCACATGTCTACTTAGATATCATTAAAAATCACATTACGCTATTGAAATTATTACAATTAGGTGACAATGGCAAATATTCACTAAAACCACATGATCAAAAATATTCCACAATATGTAATGCCCCTCCATGATTCATACTCTATGATGGTTGTGATTGGTACTAATGGACTCTTTCGTGTCTTTTTACTTCATGGTTTCATGCTTTGTCCTTTCATATCAGTGGATAGATTATGATATTTAGCATGATGATTTATTATTTAGGGTTACTAGATGATGTTTGTAGTACCCCTTTCTCGATCAGACTTTTAGACTCATGTTTGACTTCAGTTGACTTTTTCAGTGGACACATTATTGTGATATTTTATTTAGACATAATGTGATGTTGTGATATGCTTTTATTTGAGTTGCAGTGTATGTTTTCATGCAGTATTTCCTTATTGATGGTTAAATGCGATTTTATTGGATTACAGACACAAACTAACACATTTACTTCATACGTGTGATGAGTTATATACATGTATCATGTTTGTAAGTGTATGGGGTGCGAGGGGATGATTTTCCTTCACTCACTTCAGTGAGATAGGGAATGTCATGATTCTCCTTCACCGGTGTGTTTACTGTGATTAAATATATATGCACATATAGTTCATTGATGTAGGGAATTGTAGGTATAGTATCGTGTAGGTACGGGGTATCATCTCTACCTGGCTTCACAGGTCTGAGCGTACCTTACTGATTCGATGGAAGTGGAGGAGATAGTCCTAAGACCTACGTGTTACCCTAGTCATGCTCAAAGTGAGCATTGTCAATCGACCGTCAATCCCCTATGTTGGTATGCGGGTTGTGTATTTGTTTGATTTATGTAGTTGTGTAATATGCGTTTGGTGGAATTGATTACTACATTTTAAAGTGTTAATTAGATTAAATATGTTATTATGCTTTGGAAATAAAAGTGATAAATTTAATGGGACCCTTTATTTGTTTTATTGATTAATCAATTAGTGAAATTAATTAATTGGCAAGTGGAATAAAATTATTTTCAAATTTTGAAATTAAAAGGTGTATACATTATTTTTTTAAACTTTAACTAAAATTGGAAAGAATGAAAATATCTTTTTCATTGACTTGTTGAATGAAATTCAAGTTTTTATTTTATTTGGGAAAATAAAAATTGGAGAGAATAGACTTTGTTTAAAATTTACTTTTTGAGGCATGAATTTTGATTGGTTGAGAAAAATTTCAACCTAAAATAGTTTTAGGTTAATTTTTTTCTATATTTACCATGCTCTTCAAGGGAAGAGGAGGCAGCTTTGTTTGGATAAATTTGGTCTTCATCTGGTGGAGGAAATTTACTTAATGGGAGGAATCAGCTCATCTCAACTAATCATCTAGGATAGCTATTGAGGTTGGTTGTGAAAACCTTTGTTTTAAAATTTCTTGTTTTGAGAAATTATTCCTGTGTGTGATTGTTTTCAAAGATTTTTTATTTTTGCAACCAAATTTATTTTCTAGTTGAAAGGAGTAGGATGGAATTTTTATTTGGAAGTTAGATCCACTTTGTGTATTTCCCAATCAATTTCTTGATTTTTGAAATTAGTGAAATTTAAAAAAATTGGGGATTCTTTATGTGTTTGAAAACTCAAAAATTTCTTTTGGAAACATTCAATTTTTTTGTGAAATGTAAAATGAGATATGTTTTCATAGAATTGGCATATATAGTGTTTGGATTTTGTTCAATTTTGCCCCTGTGAGAGGTTATGATGGCAAAATTTTGCCAGATTTAGTTGCCTGGAAGACTTTTGTTTTAAAAATAAATAAATATTTAGTTCATGGTTATTCTCTGGTTGGTCTCAGAAAAAATTTCTGATTTTATCTTATTTTGTTTTGTTTGGGGGTTGTTTCCAATTTTTAATGGAAAAAAAATACATTTATGCAAATTATGGGGAGGGGATTTTTTTTAGTGGGGAGCCATTGCTTAACCCACAGGTTCTATGGAAACCACAGACTATGTGGATCATGGCTATGGAGACCACAGACCGTCAGAACCACGACTGTGGAAACCACAGTCCATGAGTCTCACGACTGTGGAGACCACAGATCATGAGAACCACGGCTGTGTAAACCACAGTCTGTGAGTCTCACGGCTATGGAAACCACAGACCATGGGGCTCCACGGCTATGGAATCCACAGTCCATGAGCACCACGGTTGTGGAATCCACAATCTGTGAGCACCATGGCTATGGGGGCCATATCCACAGCCCGTGGAAAAATTTTAATAGCTTTTATTTTTTTAATTTATTTAATTTTTTTTAATATATATATTATTATATATATAAATAATCTCATGGTTAGTTTTAATTTTATTTTTGTAAAAAATAATAATAATAGATATTTTTATCAACTTGGAAATTGGAATAGAGATTTTTGAAAATGATTATTCTAATTTGGTAAAACATTTATGTTAGATTATTAAATAAATATGATATTTTATAATGTTATTTGTATAGAAATAAATGAGACTTTGGCGTTTTAATTTGAAGGGAAATGGTGATTTTATTATGTTATTTGATCTGGAAATTAATTGAATTAGAGAACTTGGTCAAATTGGCTTTATTTAATGAAATAGGAATTACTATCGGGCTAGATTAGCAAACATGGGTATTTAATTACTGTATTTGCATTTAATTTCAAAACTGCAAATCCCTTATCATACGTACCTAATGTTGCCATGGGTGTTTTCTTGGCGGGGCATTATATTTGGTATCAGAGCCCATGTTTCAACACTGGGTACTTTGGTTTTAAATTGAGCCCATTCAACTTGACCTTTTGTTAGGTCTTAGTGCTTGTATTTCCCTTGTCAGTATCCTTGTTGAATATCTTAACCTTTTTCTCTTGTGTAGTGTTAAGATTATGTCTAGGAAAGCCAAAGGTGGAGGTCGTGGAGGTGGCCGCAATAGAGGTAGAGGTGTAGGACATGGCCAAGGTTCAGGTCATCATAGTCCTTCACCACAACCCACTCATGAGAGTGTAGAGAAGTATCAGTCTATGCATCGGAATGAGAAGCACATAGTGGAGCAGGTTCCCGAAAGGGAGGATCTGAGGTAGATGTTCCATGAAGTGTTAGCCAGACTAGACCCTAGACCTGAGGCCAAACAACCTAGCCATGCTCAGATGGGAGAGTCTCACCAGCAGAATCTTAAGGAGAGAGAGAGAGAGAGAGAGAGAGAGAGAGAGAGGTCTCCTAGGAGTATAGAGGTCCCACTGGACTAGGATTCAGTTATTATGGGGCACATGAGAGATCTAATGAGATCTCATCCTCCTTCCTTTGATGGTTTGGGTACCAGTCTTGAGGCAGAGACTTGATTGATTAGTTTGGATAGGTGTTTCGTTGTGCATTTGTATGGCAGCAACACCAAGGCGAGATGCATTATCATGCATCTCAAGAGGTTTGCTTCTATTTGGTGGTGGAAGGAGGAAGAGAGGATTAGTTTAAACATTAACACCATTTCTTGGGAGATTTTCCAAGAGATATTTAGGGAATGCTTTCTCTCAGCTCAGTGGAGATAGTCTCAAGAAGATGATTTTTATGCATTATGCCAATTCAACATGTTTGCGGATCAACTTGAGCATAGGTTTTATGAGCTCAAATAGTATACTGGTATTGGAAATGATGAGACGATGTTAGTCCAACACTTCTTAAGAGTTCTAAATGACCGCATCAATGGAGGAGTGAGAGTATTTGAGCCTGTATCAGTAGAGATAACCCTGACAAAAGCCAGGCTAGTAGAGCAGAATCTTGGCTGTGCTCATGGCGGTCAGTCTGGAGTAAAAATTGGGAGTGTGCCTTATAGTGGTTCCAGAGTTAGAGGGAATCAGTCCCAGACTATTGCACCTTTTAGGAGTTTTCAGGCACCCACTAAGGGTGGGCAGTAGTAGCAACATCAAAGTTTTCAATCGAAGCCAAAGCAGTTTTAGGGATAGAAGGGTGGAAACTCTCAACCTAAGAAGAATAGGAATTGGCATAGGAATAGGTAGAGTTTCCCAAGACATTCCTCTCAGGGAGCATCACAAGCCCCTAGTAGGGGAAGTTTCCAGCAGTCCAGTGGGTCATCTGGAGGTAGAGGACCTGGTAGGGGAGCTTGTTTCTCCTGTGGTCAGTTTGGCCACATAGCTGCTTAGTGTCCTCAGCATTCTCATCAAATAGGTAGTCAAAGACCAGCAGCATCAGATCTGACAGTGGGGGATGTAGGTAGATCCCATAGAGTTTTTGCGGTAGTTGATGGCCGCCAAGCCGAGCACCACGGCACAGTGATCGAGACTACAGGTGCGTTGCATGGTATTCCTATCTCTATGACTCTAGTACTTCTAATTCTTTCATTTCTTCCTCCATTGTGGATTGATGTGGGCTTGTGTCTGCTAGATAGGCGGATAGGTAGAAAGTAGAGTTGGCTACTAGTTTGCGTGTGTCCGTAGATTCCTTCATTCCCAATTGTGAGTTGGACCTAGGACCTTTTGTCACTTCAGTTGACCTTCGAATCATTCATTTGGGGTCTTATGGATTTATTTTGGGGATGGATTTGTTAGCATCTCACAATGCTCATGTAGACTGTCATCAAAAGATAGTGGAGTGTTTTGATGATCATGGCAGGAAAGTTGGGATCGCTGGGGTTCAGAGATCAATATCCTTATGTATGATTTCCATTGTGCAACTTAAGTGGTGTATGCATCGAGCGTGTCATCTTTTTGCAATTGCACTTGAGGATGTCGATGAGGAAGAGAGTCGATAAATCACTCTTAATGGTCACCCTATTCTTCGAGAGTGTGTTGATGTGTTTCCTATGGATATTCTCGGTATGCCCCTGAAGCGGGACATAGACTTTTGCATTGACTTGGTTCCTGTTGCAGAGCCTATTTTGAGAAAACCATATCAGATGACTACTCAGGAGTTGAGGGAGCTGAAGCTACAAATGGAGGAATTTATGGTCAAGAGGTTCATTTGTCCTAGTATTTCTCCTTGGGGTGTGCCAGTTATCTTCGTTAAGAAGAAGGATAGTTCTCTTCGGTTATGCATTGACTACTGACAATTGAATAAGGTAACCATCAGGAATCAATATCCATTGCCTTGAATAGTTGATCTTTTTGATTAGGTAAAGGGGGCCAAGGTGTTCTCTAAGATTGATCTGGAATCTAGGTATCATCAGTTGCGCATTCATGATGCAAATATTCATAGAACGGCTTTTTGTACCTGTTATGGTCACTATGAGTTCACAGTGGTGCCATTTGGGTTGACGAACACACCTTCAGTCTTCATGAGCCTCATGAATGGGGTTTTCCACACCTACCTTGATCATTTTGTCCTTGTGTTCTTGGATGACATTTTGATTTATTCTAGATCTATGGAAGATCATGAGGGCCACTTGCGACAAGTATTGCAGTGCTTGAGGGAGAATCAACTTTATGCCAATTTGGCAAAGTGTGATTTCTTCCAATCTAAGGTGAACTATCTTGGTCATGTAGTTTCAAGAGAAGGTGTATCTATGGATCCTTCTAAGATCCAAGCCATTGTAGATTAGCCAACTCTGACCAATGTTTTTGAGGTTTGAAGTTTTATGGGTTTGGTCGAATATTACCATTGCTTTGTTTAGAGTTTTTCCTGAATAGGTCACACGATCACTTCTCTTCAGAGGAAAGGGAAGAATTTTGTTTGGTCATAGCAGTGTGCGTTAGCCTTTCATACCTTGAAGGAACTCCTTGTTAGTAATCTGATTTTGGTAGTTCCTGATCCATCCAAAGATTTTATGGTGTGTATGGATGTCTCTTTAGAAGGCATAGGAGCAGTGCTTATGCAGGATGGTCATGTGGTAGCCTATGAGTCTCGCAAACTCAAGGACCACGAGATGAACTATCCAATGCATGACTTAGAGAGTTGGCAGTTGCAATTCATGCTTTAGTCAGATGGTGACATTTTCTGTTGGGGCATCGGTTTGAGCTGCACAGTGATCACCGTAGTTTGCAGTATATTTTCACACAACCGAACTTGAATGCTCGACACCGAAGATGTATGGGATTCCTGTGTGAGTATGACTTTGAGGTTCAATATATTCAAGGGAAAGAGAATGTAGTGGCAGATTCTTTCAGGTGTAGGTGACATGAGGTTGCAGCATTGTCCCTTGGGGTGGATTTGAGAGAAAGAATTCTTGGTAATCTTCCTCAGGACACCTGATATCAAGATGTTAGAGCCGTGACTAAGACTGGAAGGCCATTAAGGGTAGATATTCTGGATATAACCTTGAGGTAGATGGTCTTCTTCAACATCTTGGACAAATCTATGTACCTCCTTTGGATGAACTTCATATTTTGATCATGACTGAGGCCCATCATGCACCTTATTCGGCACATCTTAGTGTCAAGAAGATGCACAAAGATCTTAGATAGATATATCATTGGGCTGGTATGAAACATGAAATTTCTGATTTTGTGTCAAAGTGTTAGAATGTTAGCGGGTAAAGGTGGAGCATCAGCACCCTGCAGGGCTTTTTATAGCCTAATTTGGTACCGGATTGGAAATGGGATATCATTTTCATGGATTTCATAGTAGGATTATCTGCTTCTTCACGTCATCATCATGCCATCATGATCATTGTTGATAGATTGACCAAAGTTGCTCATTTTGTTCCTCTTTGATCTTCCTATACAGCAGCAGTGGTGCTGCAAATTTTCCTGGAAGATGTGGTGAGGTTGCATGGGATTCCTAGGCGGATCATTTCTGATAGAGATCATGTCTTTACTTTAGCATTGTCGACCTCACTTCAGCATGCTTTGGGGACCCAGTTGAACTTTAGTTCATCTTATCACCCAGAGACCAATGGTCAGACCAAGCGTGTGAATCAGGTTTTGGAGGACATGCTTTGCATGTATGTTATGGACCAGCAATCGCACTAGGAGGAATATCTATCCCTTGTGGATTTTTCTTATAACAATGGATATCATAGCTCCATAGGTATGTCTCCCTTCCAGGCATTGTATGTTCATCCTTGTCATAATCCTTTGAGTTGGGATCGGTTAGAGGATAGGAGGCATTTAGGACTGGATATGCTTCAAGAGATGGAGCACCAGGTCGAGCAGATTCGTGGGTATTTGGTAGCTGCTTGGGATAGGAAAAAGAAGTATGTTGATGCTCATAGAGTGGATCGTCAATTTTTTGTTGGCGACAGTGTGTTCTTGAGAGTGTGTCTGCGGAAGAGCCTGATCCATTATGGAAAGGGTTCTAAGTTGGCACCTCATTTTGTTGGCCCTTTTGAGATCCTAGAGAGGATAGGACATGTTGCCTACCGTCTTGCCTTGCCGCTGAGCCTATCCCGCATCCATGATGTTTTTCATGTTTACGTTCTTAGACCTTATCATCCTGATTGGACACATGTACTTGATTAGAACACTTTGCAGGTCAAGGACTGACAGCTTTCCATGGAACCTGCGCACATTATTCAACATCAGGATTTGACCCTCAGGGGTCGTATGATCGACCAGGTAAGGGTCCTATGGGACCCAAATAATTATACTTCAGTGACATGGGAGGATGCAACAAAGATGAGAGAGCTTAATTCTTATTTGTTTTAGGCTTCCAAGAGTAAGCATGTTTTTTTGCGGGGGGGACAATGTAGTACCCCTTTCTCGATCAGACTTTTAGACTCATGTTTGACTTCAGTTGACTATTTCACTAGACACATAATTGTGATATTTTATTTAGACATTATGTGATGTTGTGATATGCTTTTATTTGAGTTGCAGTGTATTTTTTCATGCAGTATTTCATTATTGATGGTTAAATGTGATTTTATTGGATTACTGACATAGACTGACACATTTACTTCATGCGTGTGATGAGTTATATAAATGTATCATGTTTGTAAGTGTATGGGGTGTGAGGGGATGATTTTCCTTCACTCACTTCGGTGAGACAGGGAACGTCACGATTCTGCTTCACCGGTGTGTTTTCTGTGATTAAATATATATGAACATATAGTTCATTGATGCAGGGAATCGCAGGTACAACTACCATGTAGGTACAAGGTATCATCTCTACCTGGCTTCACAGGTCTGAGCGTACCTTACTAATCTGATGGAAGTGGAGGAGATAGTCCTAAGACCTACATTTCACCCTAGTCGTTCTCAAAGTGAGCATTGTCAATCACCCGTCAGTCCCCTATGTTGGTATGTGAGTTGTGTATTTGTTTAATTTATGTAGTTGTGTAATATACATTTGGTGGAATTGATTACTACATTTTAAAGTGTTAATTAGATTAAATATGTTATTATGCTTTGGAAATAAAAGTGATAAATTTAATGGGACCCTTTATTTGTTTTATTGATTAATCAATTAGTAAAATTTATTAATTGGCAAGTGGGATAAAGTTATTTTCAAAATTTGAAATTAAATGGTGTATGCATTATTTTTGAAAAGTTTCATTGAAATTGGAAAGAATGAAAATATCTTTTTCATTGACTTGTTGAATGAAATTCAAGTTTTTATTTTATTTGGGAGAATAAAAATTGGAGAGAATAGACTTTGTTTAAAATTTACTTTTTGAGGCATGAATTTTGATTGGTTGAGAAAAATTTCAACCCAAAATAGTTTTAGGTTAAAATTTTTCTATATTTACCATGCTCTTCATGGGAAGAGGAGGTAGCTTTGTTTGGAGAAATTTGGTCTTCATCTAGTGGAGGAAATTTGCTCAGTGGGAGGAATCAACTCATCGCAACTGATCATCCAGGATAGCTATTGAGGTTGGTTGTGAAAACCTTTGTTTTAACATTTCTTGTTTTGAGAAATTATTCTTGTGTGTGATTGTTTTCAAAGATTTTTATTTTTGCAACCAAATTTGATTTCCAGTTGAAAGGAGTAGGGTGGAATTTTAATTTGGAAGTTAAATCCACTTTGTGTCTTTCCCAATCAATTTCTTGATTGTTGAAATTAGTGAAATTTAAAAAAAAAAATGGGGATTCTCTGTGTGTTTGAAAACTCAAAAATTTCTTTTGGAAACATTCAATTTGTTTGTGAAATGTAAAATGATATATGTTTTCATGGAATTGGCATGTATAGTGTTTGGATTTTGTTCAATCTTGCCCCTATGAGAGATTATGCTAGCAAAATTTTCCTAGATTTAGTTGCCTGGAAGAGTTGTTTTAAATATATATATATATATATATTTAGTTCATGGTTATTCTCTGGTTGGTCTCAAAAAAAAATTCTGAGTTTATCTTATTTTGTTTTGTTTGGGGGTTGTTTCCAATTTTTAATGGAAAAAAAATGTACATTTATGCAAATTCTGGGGAGGGGATTTTTTTTAGTGGGGAGCCATTGCTCAACCCACGGGTTCTGTGGAAATCACATACCATGTGGATCACGGTTGTGGAGACCATAGACGATCCATGGTTGTGGAAACCATAGTCTATGAGTCTCACGGTTGTGGAGACCACAGACTGTGAGAACCACAGCTGTGGAAACCACAGTCCGTGAGTCTCAGGGTTATGGAAACCACAGACCGTGGGGCTCCATGGCTATGGAATCCACAGTCCATGAGCACCATGGCTATGGGGGCCACATCCACAGCCCGTGGAAAAATTTAAATAGTTTTTTTATTTTTTTAATTTATTTTATTTTATTATTATTATTATTATTATTTTTTTTTATTTTTTTTTTTAATATATATATATAATCTCATGGTTATTTTTAATTTTATTTTTGTAAAAAATAATAATAATAGATATTTTTATCGACTTGGAAATTGGAATAGAGATTTTTGAAAATGATTATTCTAATTTGGTAAAACATTTATGTTATATTATTAAATAAAATATGATGTTTTATAATGTTATTTGTATAGCAATAAATGAGACTTTAGCATTTTAATTTGAAGGGAAATGGTGATTTTATTGTGTTATTTAATCTGGAAATTAATTGAATTAGAGAACTTGATCAGATTGGCTTTTTAACAAAATAGGAATTATTGTTAGGCTAGATTGGCAAACATGGGTATTTAATTATTGTATTTGCATTTTACTTTGAAAACTGCAAATCCCTTGTCATATGTACCTAATGTTGTCATGGGTGTTTTCTTGGCAGGGCATTACAATGTTAGGGTTTATTATATGATGGATTTGGTGATAGTGCATCTCATAGATAACATGGTTTATGTTTTCTATTTATGATGGTATATCTTGTGCTAAACCTGATTTTGATAATTCTATTGGATATGAGTGGTGGTTGTTTGATTATACTATATCTATGTTTCTGGTGTTTTAATGTTTGTAAGTGTGTAAGAGATGATATCACATCACTCATCATGAGATAGATGTGATGTTATAATTCTCTTTCACTTGACTATGTTGATCTGATGAATATATATATATATATATACATGTTTGTTCTTGGATGATGTTGTGTAGGAGTGCGGGTACTAGGCACCAACTCCACTTGGTCCCACAGGTTTAAGCGTGCCTCCTTTCCCAATGGTAGTTGATTGGAGGTTACACTAAGGCCGTACCACACCTAACCCTAGTCCATGTCTTGGTTTTGACCCTTGTCTTGATTGCTTTACCTTTGGTTTAATCTTTATTTTGGTTATATGGTCTTGTGGATGGCTATGCGAGTAATTGTGTTTTATCCCTATAATTCTATTTTATTTAATTTAGATTATTAATGATTTCTTTTGGTATATGGATAAATATTATCAATATTAATTTGTAAATTAAATGTCTATTTTATATGTTTAGGTGCAATTATTATAATGTCGCCCTTTGCATTTAATAGGTTAATTATTATTAATATTGATTTATTAAATTAATTAAATAGTATTTATATAAGATAAGGTGTGAGTTATAATATTATTATTCTTGTATTACTCATGTGTGTATTTTGAGTAAGTGGGATTAAATAATTAAGGTAATTTTTTTTTCTATTTTCCTTCCTACTTTCAAGGAGGAATTATTTGATTAATAATTAGGTTTTATTGGTGGCAAATGAATATTTAAATGCATAAACTATTATAAGGGGGATAATATATATTCTATGTGTATGATTGATATTAATTGAGTTTTGTGATATTTATTATTTATATAAATATAAAATTATAGTGGCTTGCCACTTTTTCTTTAAAAAAAATTAATATTTAGTTGTGATTGGTTGGGAGATTTGGTTGTTTCCCGTACAAACACCAACTCCCTTTTGGGGATTTTTTTGGTATTGGAAATAACATATTTTTCTATGTGTGAATGTTGGAGAATTTTGGAATGATGGCTAGAAAAATTTGGAGTCTAAGCGGAGATTTGGGTATGGCATTGGAATATTTGTATTGAACTAAAGGGGGTTTTGTGAGATTTTTTTTGTGAAGTTTTTGTGAGATTTTTTATGTGATTTTCTAGATTTTATTGTTGCTATAGATTGGTGTTGGACTGCTACTATTTCTTGGATTTGGAGTGCAAATCTTGAGTAGTTGATTTTGCAATATTTTCTTCTACCTTTCTTCTACACTTTCTATGCTTTCTAGGTTGGATTTGAATGCCACTTTCTATTCTATGTGTAGTGTCATATTATTGCAACCCTATCAATTTTAACTACATTTGAATTCCTCACCTTGGCAACAACACCCTCCTTTCTAACCAAGACCTCTTTCTGCATTTTTACCCCTTGACCCCTTCCTATTTAATCCCTGAGTTAGCCTCATGACCCTATCCAGGCCCTAAGATAGGGCAGGACAAGGGCGTGACACCCCTGTCCCACCCTCTTAGGGTGGCCCCAAGATAGGTCCCCCCGACCTATCTGCACTTTGAGATCCTAAATCTCCCCGATGTCGGCCTTTGGTGAGATGAATTAATCTTCTGAGGCATGTATAAAAGCGAGTTGGTTTTCTCATTTGTAGGGGAGGCAAAATTCAAGCAGGAATTAGATAAGCAAGCATAGGTAAGGATATACATCATTAAGCATTCAAGCCTTCTTCATTCATCTATTGGAGCAATATTTCAACATTCATTTGCAAGCATGTATGTGTGTTAGGGTTTTGTCATGTTACATGTCATTTCATGCAACACTTGTGATTACATTCAAGAAGCAAAGCAATCATCATCAACAAATTGCAGATCTACAAGGTATACATTTCCATTGTTTACATTCAATCATTTGTAATTACTTTCTTTCAAGGTTGATTCCTCAATGGGGGTTTGACTAAGGCAAACCCCTATCCACAACCCCTTTTCCTCTTTTTATGTGTGTAGGTTGTAGGTGTGGAGTTGTAATTGTAGGTTTGGGCTTCATTTGCTGAGATGGAAGAACCCTTTTTGTTTCCTGGATTTTGTGGAGGACCATGTACACTCTCGCCACAGTCCTGATGACTTTTCTCCAAATTTGCAGGGAAGATCTGTATCAGTCTAATTAACTCAAATCTAAAGTTACAACGTGATCCCAAACTGGTAGCTACCTTGGATATGGATGACGTTGTTTTGATCCTTTTTCTATACCTATAGGTTAGTGGTTTCTAGGTGCAAGTTAGGGGGAGTGGCTCTCAAGTGGGTGTCGAGGCCCAAAAGTGGCTACCAAGGAATCTCATTGAGAGTTGGTTAATCAAGTGGTAGCATTAAATTAAATTAATTAGGCTGGGTTAAACACACATTAATAAGATAATTGTTGGTGCCCCAGTCATTCCTTTTGTGCTTGTATAAATAGAGGATGATATCTCATGGCTTGGAGTGCTCGTTTAGACTCAGGATGAGATTGGGAAGGCCTTTATGGCAAATCAAACTTCCTTTCCTCCATGTAAGGATTGTCTGCTTCCACATGTGCACTCAAATGGGGGTTGGAATCTAGAGTTTGAAGAGAATCAGACTACCAAGGAAACCCATGTTGATTCCATGTGATGACACTCTTCCCTAGTTGTAGACTATTACCCTATCCTATACGGTGTTGTGTAGAAGCCTCTGGGTGTCTATGTTATGTTTTGTTCTAGTCCTTGTGATTGTTGCATTTGTGTGTTCATTAAATTTTCATGGTTGTTTTAGTGTCAGCCTTAATTGTATGTTTGGTGTGTGGGGCCTTATGTCCTTCTCTAGAGCATGAGGGGTGGGCCTTATGGTTCCACATGGTCGGGTGGTTGATGCTTTCTTCCATTGGTATTTTTTATGATGTGTTTGTGAGCTTCATGGATGGACTATGTCTTCTTCAGTTACAAGTGCTTTGGAATCAGGATGCAAATCATATTCTCTTATGCAATGTTTCATTAATGTATCTAGAATATATTTCCATTTATATTCATTGTGTTATATGAACACACTCTTTGATAGAAAGAAGTAATGTAAATTTAATGTAATGATGTTAATTATGTGATTGTTTTATGAGTTTAGATAGTAGGGTGTCGGTACCATCTATCCTTTATGGATGATTAAATTCTTAGTGATTAGATGTTGGTCGTAATGAATAAAATGAATTGTCATGAGCATTGTATCATATATTAAGTTTAGTTCTTATATAATATCATTTCTATATTAAGATTCATCTATTTATGTTTAAGAATTATATTATGCAATGGTGAGATTAGATTGCATTCTCATTCCTTAGTGTGTTATAGTGTTGCCTTGTAGAGACTGATAGTTCTGATACTTAATATAAGTACAGATCCAATAGCCAACAAGATGAGAGGGGGGGTGAATCATACAAACTTAATCTTCCATAAAAACATCAAATTCAACCTCGGTAACATATATTTCAATAATATAACCAAAACTGTTAAACATGCAAACTCAAAAGCATAGAAACATCATAAACCTCATAACACCAGATTTAACGTGGAAACCCAAATAGGGAAAAACCACTGTGGGATTTCGGACCCACTAAGAAATATACTCTTCTAGAGTATGCTCGGTTAAAAGCAAATCATGTTAAAGATTACAAACACATTGCTAGATGTGACCCAGTTAAGGGATTTCCCTCAGATTTGTTAGGATCTTCACCTTGTTAGAAGTGACCTTGTTAAAGGATTTCAAACACTCAATCAAAATGTCACCTTGCTAGAGGATTTTACAAATAAGAATGTTAAGTCCACTCAGTTAAGAGATTTTCTGTCACTTTCACAAAATAACAGTAATAAAAATCTATCTGCAACTTCACATCTAAAATGCTAAAGAAGATTCTTATTTTTTCAATACAATCTAGACATAGAACTAATCTTGTCCATTTGTTGGGCTTCTATACTCTGTTATTCAAACAGGTCTTCAAGCTTTTGTGCTCGATAATCACTATGTAGCATCCCTATGCATACACTTGCCTGCATGCATTGTTTATCAACAGTTTCCTATTTATAAACAATAGCTAATCGCTTAATCTCCTTGATCACATTTCCCATGATCAATCATAGCCATCAGATCTTTGATCTTGTCCAGGTTCAATGCATCTTTCGATCTAAAAACATTTTACCCCGCCTAGGAACTTGCATACATTTCTTGGAACTTGTGCCAGGGTATTGTGGTTCAATCTATGCTCTAGATCTTCATGTCGGCTTTCCATTACCTTAGATTCATTAACAAACTATATTAACGACATACCAATCATTCAATCAGTTCTAGCTCATCAGCTTCCTTCATTAAATAACGCATGTAACCATTTAATGCATTCTGTTATAGCTCAGTTACAACTTGGTAACAACTCAGTTACAACTCGGTAAATACTAAACTTCACTCGGTAGACATTCCGCCTTCATTAACCGATACCGATAACCTTAGGGTTTACCAACTAGGTTCCTTAGGGTTTACTGATTAGGTTCTTTGCTTGATAACATAGTACAGTATTAACCTTACAATTTACAACATATGTATGATGTTAAAACAATCTAAACATCATGATCTCATCATTGTCTGACTCGGTAATAGTTGCCCATTGAATACCTTATTCATCATAATTTTTCCTGTGCCTTTTACCGACAACTTTATATTCTTCAAATCATACTTCTCAAGATATGGCAACATCATACTGAATTAGAAAATCAATTTCTTGACATCAATGACAAAATAATAATATCAAGACAATAAACATCTTTAATCAATTATATCCATAATCATCAACAACCTTCTCAATATCCTTATTGAAATGCCAACAATCTTTCATTGTCTGTTATAATGCTATATTGCCAACAATCTCCCCCTTTGGCATTGATGGCGAAACCAATTGATTTGACCTTATAAGATTCAGATATGCTGAAATGCTCTCCCTCATACATTAGACTTCTCCTCTTCTCTTCAGTCTTATTTCCAATCTGTAGTCTTCTCCCCCGATATTAGTCTTCTCCCCCTTTGACAACAATGCCAAAAAGTAAAGAACTAAAACATAATTTCTTCCTGTATGAAGTGATTTCCTACTGTTGTGTATCAATTCTTTCTCAGCCAAAGCATTTTGTCTTCAACTCCTATTCCCTGTATTGTTTCTTGTACACCTTTAGAAAACATCCTAAAGGGTGTAAATCAGCATCAACTCCTAAAATATATTCGATAGAGTCATCAGATTGATGCTTTCACCGAACTCGATCAATGAGTAGAAGATAGGGGTAGGACCCCTAACTTACTTCTAAGATATTCAAAAGTGTCCCTTGGTAGTGGCTTGGTGAAGATATCCACTATTTGTTCCTTTGTGCTAACATACTCCAACACCACTTTCTTCTCTTGAGCTTCTTCTCTAAGATAATGATATTTGATAGAGATGTGCTTTGTCTTAGAGTGCATAACAGGATTCTTTGAAATATTAATGGCACTAGTATTGTCACAGAATATAGTTACTGGCTCAGTAACTTTCTCATTTATACCTTCCAACAGTTGTTTGATCCATGCAATGTTGGTACAATTTAATGCTGCAGCAACGTATTCAGCTTCTGTTGTTGATTGTGAAACACATCCTTCTTTCTTGCTAAGCCAACTCACTAGTCTTTCTCCTAAAAAGAAAGCTCCTCCACTTGTGCTTTTTTTGTCATCAATGTTGCTTTCCCAATCAGCATCAATATAAACTTTTAAATCAAAATCATTTCCTTTCTGATATACTAAGCCATAATCCTCAGTGCCTTTCAAGTATCTAAAAGTTCTTTTGACTGTTGTCATGTGTGTTTCCTTAGGATCTACAAAGAATCTTGCAACTATACCTACTACATGTGTTATGTCTGGTCTGCTATGAACAACATATTGAAGTTTTCCAATCATGGATCGGTAAAGTGTTTCATCAACAGATGTAGATTCATCATTCTTTGATAGTTTACAGTTGGTAGTCATAGGAGTACTTACTGGTTTTGAATCCTCCATTCAAAATTTCTTCAAGATTTCCTTTATGTACTTGGATTGAGTAATGAAAATCTCATTTTTCATTTGCAGTATCTGTAGACCTATAAAATACTTTATCTCACCAATTAATGACATCTCAAATTCTTTGCTCATTTCATTTCCAAAGTTCTTGCATAAAGAGTCATTTCCACAAAATATAATATCATCAACAAATATGGCTGAGATCAGTATTCCATTTTCATCATTCTTCATGTACATATTGTTGTTCTCACTTGTCCTTATAAAACCAATCTTAATCAAATAAGAGTGCAATCTTTCATACCATGCTCTAGGTGCTTGTTTCAAACCATATAAAGTTTTGTTCAATTTACATACCTGATCTTTATTATTGTCTTCAACAAATCCTTCAGGTTGTTCAATAAATTCTTCTTCTAATATTCCATTCGGAAATGTAGATTTGATATACCTTGAAATTTTTGAAAGCAACATAGGCCAACAATGTTGTTACTCCATCAAGTCTAGCAACAGGTGCAAAAGTTTCACCATAATCAATTCCTTCTTCTTTAGCATAACCTTTGCAAACTAGTCTTGCTTTGTTTCGAATGACCTCTCCTTTTTCATTTAGTTTGTTTTTGAAAATCCACTTTGTACCGATTACATTTTTGTCCTTTGGTCTTGGGATTAGTGTCCATGTGTCATTCTTCTTGATTTGATCAATCTCTTCTATCATAGCATTTATCCAATCTTCACTATTAAATGCCTCTTTCACTATTCTCGGTTCAAATTCAGATATTAAAGATGTATTTTGTCTCAGTTTGTTCCTTGTCATCACTGGATCATCCTTATCTCCTATAATCTAACTTGGTGCATGATTTCTTTTGACATACTTGGCTAATACAGGCTCAGTAGGCTCTGTACGATCTTCTTCATCACTCGGTAACTGGATATTTTCTTCATTTTCTTCAACAGTCTTCTCGGTAAGATTTCTCAGTTGAACATAGACAAATTCATCATAGTCTTCTGGTTCCTTGGAATTTCCTTCATCATTTCTTTCTGCAAATTCATCAATTTTCACATTTGCACTTTCTACTATTTTGTTAGATGATTTGATCAGATATTTAAATGCTTTTCTTCTAGAAGAATAACCTAGAAATGTTCCTTCTTCACTCTTCTGATCAAACT
The DNA here is from genome assembly GCF_030272615.1 of Cryptomeria japonica. Taxonomy (NCBI): domain Eukaryota; kingdom Viridiplantae; phylum Streptophyta; class Pinopsida; order Cupressales; family Cupressaceae; genus Cryptomeria; species Cryptomeria japonica. The sequence goes on from NC_081409.1 coordinate 591,533,127, forward strand.
TGCCATTTCTATCATCTTTGTGAACATAGCATCTACTTCCAAAAAGTTTTAAATAGCTTACATTAGGTTTCTTATCATACTAGATTTCATATGGTGTCTTCAAAGTACCTTTCTTCAATTGTACTCAGTTCAGGGTGTAAACTATTGTGCTTATTGCTTCTCTCCAAAATGTTTGTGGCACCTTCTTTTCAATCATTAGTGTTCTAGCACAATCCACAATATATTTGTTTCTTCTCTCAGCTATTCCATTTTGTTGTGGAGTTCTCGGTGCAGAGACTTGTCTTTTAATACCATGATCATTGCAAAATAAGGTGAACTCATCATATGTGAACTCTCCTCCTCTATCTGATCTAAGACATTTCAGTTGTCTTCCTATTTCATTTTCAACTCTTGCCTTGTACCATTTAAATATTTGAAAAGCTTCTGATTTTTCTTTTAAAAACATTACTGACATCATCCTTGAATAGTCATCCACAAATAATATGAAATATTTATCACCATAATAACTTTGAACTTTCATAGGACCACAAAGATCAGTGTGCACTAGATCTAAAATTCCCTTAGAAGTGTAAGACTTACTTGTAAAGCTTGATCTTGTCATCTTACGCATCTGGCATCCTTGGCACATAGCATTCTCAGGTTTTTGAAGACTCGGTAGACCTCTTACTCAGTGCTTCTTGCTTATTTTGATCAGATTATCAAAATTTGCATGACAAAACCTTTTATGCCATAACCAGGTATCATCTATCTTTGCATACAAACACTTGTTATGAGTTGAGTCAAGGTGAAAAGTGTTGCCTTTTGTTTGTGTCCCGGTAGTAGCTAACTTTCTATTCTTGTCATGAACTTTGACAATTCCTTTATGAAATTCTATTCGGTAACCTGTATTTGTAGCGTCCTAAAATTGTGACACTTGCAATTTTGACTGCATTTCGGTCTTCACGATGGCGACGCAACACGCAACCTGAATGGAGACCCCGAAACCTGTTTATAGCACCAAAAACTGCATTTTTCAAGCACCCTGGCCTGAACCTCCTTGCACCCTGTTGTCCCGGGAGGTGGGACCAGAGCGCCCAGTGCCCTGGTCCCTCAGGACCATGGCACCCAGCGCCCTGGTCCCTGGGTCCTATTTTGGGCCCGGTCTCCTAAGGGGTCTCGGGTCTTTTTGTTTGCAAATCGGAAAATTAACTTTCCTGGTCGGCCTAAGGTCGGGAAAATCAGTCTTTTAACCCTAATTGGCAAGTATATAAACTACATTTTTCTCTCTCATTGGATATGAAGAGGATATATGGAAAAGGCGTGGAAACTATACTCAAGCATTCAAGCATTCCTTCTAAGTCTCCATTCAAGGCTAAGTGTTGCATTCAAGACAAGGATTCAACCATTGAAGAGGAGATCACATACAACATACTACAACAACATACAACATCTATACCTTCGTACATAAGGATACAAACATCCTTAGAACAAGGTATTAGTACTTGTTTTACAGTCATTTACATTTACAGCACTTGCTCATTTCTTGGTTAATTCCAAAACCGGGGTTTGACCTAAAGGCAAACCCCTAATCCCTAACCCCCCAATTGTCTTCACTTTTCTGTGTGTAGGTTGCAGGTACGCGGCTGAAATTGAAGATCTGGAATCCTTGTGCAGAGACGAACAGATCCCCCTTCGTTTCACGGATTTTTCGGAGGACCGTGGCGCTCGGGCACCATCGTCCCGACAACTTTCGCTCAAATTTGCAGGACAGCGCCGTATCGACATTTTACTACTAATTCCAGGTCCGCAGCTTCATACTGTATTCCTATCTCAGTTTATAAGCGAATCTTTCTCACTTTCTATGCATTCCTAGCTTAATTCTTCTATCAACATTCTTTACAAAAGAGGGTAGCCTTGCTGTCATAACCCTTGAAACTCATTTAGCATCCAAGCTTGCATTGCGTGGGATTGGATCTTGTGGGTTTCAACCCCTCTTTTGAATGTAAAGTCTCTCCCCTAAGTGAAAACCATCAACCCTAGTGAATCTCCCTTCTCTCTCCTTGGAGTTGGAAGAGGGGAGAGCAACTAGGGTTCAATCGCGATTTTCCGCTTTACAGTATTGTTTAGTTGTGCTACACTCAACAAATTGTATTTCAAACCTTCAACCCAATTAACATCATTGCATCTTGCATTGTCAAGAAGTGTTATAGATCCTTTACCTTTCACTGGACATGGTGCATCATTACCAAATCTTACATAGCCTCCATCATAATCTTCTAATATAACAAACTTGTGTTTATCTCCTGTCATATGATGTGAGCATCCACTATCTATGATCCAAGAATCATTAGTGTTCATGTGTGATATTAGGTATTTTTCTTCATACCTTTCTTCATCTAATCCATCTTTGATAGCCACATAAACTACTTTCTCTATATCAGTCTCATCTGATTTATCATCATTGGATTCCTCATCAGCTATTAAGCATGTCTTTCTATCTCTTATCTGAAGTCTCGGTGTCCTCTGTAATAATTATCTTTATTTCTATCATCTCGGTAATCTCTCTTTTTAGTAAAATCTTTGTCAGGACAGTTAGAAGCCATATGTCCTATCTTATCACAATTGAAGCATTTCAAAGTTAGCTTTCCTTTATACTTACCTTTGCCTCTCGGTAACCTTTTGGCTAATAGTGCTTCAAACTCTTCTTGCTTTCTGATTTCCTCATATAGTTTGTGTACTTCTTCCATGTTCTTACGAAACCTTTCACTTGCTCCACTGTGATCTCCTTCAGAGTACTTATACTTTCTTTCATTGAAATCATTAGATTCATCAAGATGAAAAGAACTAAATGCATATTCAACTTTATTTACCGAAGATCCACTGTTATCAAAGTTACTTAACTCAAATGCATGTAGCTTACCAATAGTAGCATCTAAAGAAACTCACATATTAGGTACAGACCTCAATTCATTGATTGCAGAGACTCGGATTGCATAAGCTGGTATAAGGGTTCTTAACAACTTACTTTTTATATCCTTTTCTTCAATAGTTCCACCTGCTCCTTTGATTTGATTTACAATCTCCTTTAGTCTTGTACTAACTGAGTTATGTTCTCACCTTCATTCATCCTCATAAATTCAAGTTGTCCTCTTAGACTATCTACTTTTGCTCCTTGAACATGTTCATCTCCTCCATACACTGATATGAGCTTATCCCACATAGCCTTTGCATCATTGCAGCCTTCTAGATCATTAAACTCTGAATCGGTCAATGCAGATGTTATTTCAATCATTGCTTGAATATGTTCTTGCTTTGCCTTTATCTCTTCCATAGTCAATGGATAGGTGCTCGGTGTAACAAATTCATTCTCCAGATAGTATACAGCATATTCTCCAACTCTTGATAGATGTAGCTTCATTCTTTTCTGCCATGTAGAGAAACTTGACTTGTTCAGCTTCGGTGCATCCCTCTTATACATCTTTGGATCTTTAACTCAAGTGCCTTTAAACTTTTCTTTCGGAGTCCAAATCTCTGATACCAATTGATAGTTTTGATACTTAATATAAGTACAGATCCAATAGCCAACAAGATGAGAAGGGGGGTGAATCATACAAACTTAATCTTCCATAAAAACATTAGATTCAACCTCAGTAACATATATTTCAGTAATATAACCAAAATTGTTAAACATGCAAACTCAAAAGCATAGAAACATCATAAACCTCATAACACCAGATTTAACGTGGAAACCCAAATAGGGAAAAACCACTGTGGGATTTCGGACCCACTAAGAAATATACTCTTCTAGAGTATACTCAGTTAAAAGCAAATCCTGTTAAAGATTACAAACACATTGCTAGATGTGACCCGGTTAAGGGATTTCCCTCAGATCTTGTAGGATCTTCACCTTGTTAGAAGTGACCTTGTTAAAGGATTTCAAACACTCAATCAGAATGTCACCTTGCTAGAGGGTTTTACAAATAAGACTGTTAAGTCTACTTGGTTAAGAGATTTTCTATCACTTTCACAAAATAACAGTAATAAAAATCTATCTACAACTTCACATCTAAAATGCTAAAGTAGATTCTTATTTGTTCAATACAATCTAGACATAGAACTAATCTTGTCCATCTACTGGGCTTCTATACTTTGTTATTCAAACAGGTCTTCAAGTTTCTGTGCTTGATAATCACTATGTAGCATCCCTGTGCATACACTTGCCCGCATGCATTGTTTATCAACAATTTCCTATTTATAAACAATAGCTGACCGCTTAATCTCCTTGATCACATTTCCCATGATCAATCATAGCCATCAGATCTTTGATCTTGTCCAAGTTCAATGCATCTTTCAATCTAAAAATGTTTTACCCCACCTAGGAACTTGCATACATTTCTTGGAACTTATGCCAGGGTATTTCGGTTCAATCTGCATTGTAGATCTTCATGCCGACTTTCCATTGCCTTAGATTCATTAACAAACTATATTAACGGCATACCAATCATTCAATCAGTTCCAACTCATCAGCTTCCTTCATTAAATAACGCATGTAACCATTTAATGCATTCTGTTATAGCTCGGTTACAACTCAGTAAGTACTAAACTTCACTCGGTAGACATTCCGCCTTCATTAACCGATAGTGATAACCTTAGGGTTTACCGACTAGGTTCTTTGCTTGGTAACATAGTATAGTAATAACCTTACAATTTACAACATATGTATGATGTTAAAACAATCTAAACATCATGATCTCATCATTGTCTGACTCGGTAATAGTTGCCCATTGAATACCTTATTCATCATAATCTTTCTTGTGCCTTTTACCGACAACTTTATATTCTTCAAATCATACTTCTCAAGATATGGCAACATCATACTAAATTAGAAAATAAATTTATTGACATCAATGACAAAATAATAATATCAAGACAGTAAACATCTTTAATTAGTTATATCCATAATCATCAACAACCATCTCAATATCCTTATTGAAATGCCAACAATCTTTCATTGTCTGTTATAATTCTATATTGCCAACAGAGACATTAGAGAACCTTAAAGGATGTAGATGTTTTTATTTTAATTTGTTTCATCTTGTTCTTAGATAGATTGTTCTCATGTTAAATAATATGTTATTCATTATTACAATTTAATGAGTTAATGTATCTCTTTAGAAAATAAAAAATTATGTTGTTTTCTTGAGGTTGGTTAGTTAGTTGTGTTGTCCTCTGGGGTTCTCTAGTGGGGCATTACACAATGCATCATCCCAATCTTATCATCATCATAAATATCAAATAGATTTAATTTGCAATCTACTTTTTTACTTAAAAGCATAATATAATATACAATTTGTGATATCTGAAAAATTGTCTCAACTTGTTGATTTCGAATAAACTCAAACTACTATCTCTTGTGTTATTTATTCATATGGAGGCAACGCATTTGTTTGTAATATTTGATTTGTTTATTAGTGTCTCTATGTAGTGAGGAGGAAATAATTCTAAGGATTAGAGGGTTGTTCAAAGATAGTGTTCATGGAAAAATAACATCCCATTTTCAGCTATTCTATCTTAATATTTGTAATCCCTGGTCCTAAAATAAACCATAAGAGTTAACATCTCACTATCGAAATGGTTGTCAGTTTGATGTTTATTAAATTCCTAAATCGTGTTGATGTCCTTGCTACTAGATCTTCTTTAGAAAAAATGTAACAATTTATATTTTAAATCATGTATGACCAACACAACTAGAAATACTTCAAAGTGTGGGAAATATCACATGAAGTAAAAAAATATCATTACCAAAGAGGTTGTTCCCTTAATGCTCAATGAAATCATAAATTGGTAAAATATCCTCATTGATACTACATCATGTTTAGAAACAACATCTCAATTCAGACTCTAAAGCATCTATGACCAAAATATTTGAATCTCTCTTAAAATTACTACACCTTGCCACCTATTGTCTCACTTTTGGCCTCATAGAGTCTCAATGACTAGTAGCTACACATTCCATAGTGTGTGTCATATATATGACCTCTTAAGTAACATATCCTCTATTTTTGTCTAAAATTATACATATTTTTTGTATTTACAAACAATTATATTGCATATTGATAAAATTTATTATTCATACATGCATCTAACTTTTCACAAATTGTGTTCATGTTTCAAGGTAAGTTAAGGATTAATAACATGTTCAGCAAAATTTTATTTAGGCTTCATAGAATAGTCATATTCTAACAATCTCAAAAAAATAATTATATTCTAATAAACCTTTGCATAACAAGGATTGACATATTACACACATACAATGACACATCTAACATAAATACCACTAATTGTGTTAGGGTTTTGGTAGATCTAGAGCAAATAGAAATTAACAATTATATGCAAATTCGAACACACAAAGATGAAGAAAAATACACAACACAAATAACACAAAGATTTAGCGTGTTTCACCCAAGATGGGCTACATCCACAGAGCGCAGTTGTCCAATATTTTCTTATTATCCAGTAAAGCAGTACAACACCATTACAATTCCTTTTTACATTCCAACTACTTATAACATTCTATTTTAGGGCAACATACAAAGTCAGCTAAAATTAACCCTAACCCTAAAATAATATTCTAGCAATATTTTCCTTGGTATCCATACTTCACTAAATCTCCCTTTTTCAATTACATCAGCAAATACATGAAGATACATAACATAAGGGTGCATAATCTCTTTTACAAGTACAAAGCATCATGATACAATCTTTTCAATTCCAAGTACATATTGAAAATAGATGTAACAAACTAACCCTATAAACATAACTTTAGATAGGAGAACACACGCAAAAAAAATTTATTTCATACCATGATCATTTATATAGCGAAAACAATCTCTAATATTCAGTTAAGCACTAGAAATTACAAGCAAACAAGACTGCATAGAGTCATATAGACATCACGCTCATCTAGGAGGCATGCATAAGGAATGAATACACATATTGCACACAATTATGATTCTTAGGAGACATAAGGGAGAAACACAAGCATAAACATAAAAGATCTCCTAAGTTCCAATGACATTTTCTATTACAATCTCAAAGATCAAATCAAGTCAAGAGAACATTATAGCACACCACACAAGACCAAAAGCAACAACCTTAACCAGAGATCCCAATATTTGCAACACGGCTTTGATACCAGATGTAATGCTCGCCAAAATACCCTAGAGAAATTGATGAGGAGGCAACAGACCTGAAGGATAACCTTGAACCAACAAACCTCTAAGGCTCACAAAATCAACCAAAATCCCTAATTCCAAAGATCCTTACATAGAACCAAAGCAAGAAATTGTTCAGTGACACCAAACAACACCTTGGAAGATGCAAAGGCTCCACTATGTCCACTTACAAATGACTAACACTTCTCTAGTTCTTGTGTGACTACCCACACCCTTGCATACATGAGTGGGCTACTACTAGGATTTAGGGTTTGAATGGCCCACTTGACCAATTCAATACAACGATCCTTGGAGGGGTGTTCTCACAACACCTTAACACAAATGACATAAGATTTCATGGTTTAGATCCTCCAAAACATCAATTTTGACTCACTCGCCCACAAATAGAACCAATTGCTATTAGGTCTCCATTTGAAGGAATCAGGTGATAACTTTTGACACCCTGAGGATCTAGGCAAACAAAATATATTTTCAGATACCCTTTTGGTATTTCTCAACAATATCTCAATTTTCGGTATTGGACCAACTTGCAGATATCCCAACCAATGTTGCACTAACAAACCTAATAAGGCTACTAGACCTATTTGACTGAACACCTCCACAAACTAGTTTGGTTCTCCTAATGGATGATCATCCATGACCATGAAATGTTATGTAAACCTCCAAAGTAATTTTGTACCACATTCAAACCCCTTTCCAATGCTCTACCACTCAATTCTCACGCACTGCACTCATCAAACCGGTTTGTCACATAGAGATGCCAGACCTAGGGTTAGTTCTCCATCCACTTCTCCCTATTGTATCCTCGTAATGGATTTTGGAACTAACATATGGTATAGTGTCCTATCATCTCCTATAACGGTAGAGTGTTTAGTTAAGGATTGATAGGCCAAAACCCATTATTGTAGTCAAACCCTAGGGTTTTAAGGGTTTTAGGCTACCCGGTAGAGATTTGCTTGTAGAATGGGGCAGTGATCACTTCAAGAATTCATACTGAAATAAAAACAAAGGTAAAATGATCTTGTTACAATAACTATGCTATGATCATTCTTTCCAATCCACCTTCAGTATAGAATCAACATAATTTAGACAGTTTTCCGAATTTCCAACAGTTCTTGATGCTTCAATTTCCTTTCCAAATCAACCAACATACATCCTTAGGTGTTTGGAGCCTTTAAAGGTATATCCAAAACAACCACAACCTCTTCCAACTATTTTTCAAACTAAACTGGTCATTGGAGAATCACAACTTACAAAAAAGTGCAAAATTATCATGACAACAAATTGACAATATGACAACTTTTGCATAATTCAACCAACTTAGACTCCTGACTATCATAGTCCCCCAAAATTATTATATTTGATTCTAAAACATAAAAAATGACTCAAATATACTTGTGGTCATGTGATCCCTCAATTTAGACCATTGTGACCCTTATTGACTCAATTTTCTGTACTAGACCCTAGATGACAATTTGACCCAAACATGGACAAACTTGTCACACTCCTAGGAAATTGAATTACAAAAAGGACCCATAGGGTCTTATTACATTCCTTCTAGGCCAATATAAAATCATCTTGTTTTTGGTTCATGTCTTCATAGGTAGGTGCTCATGCACCAGAAATATACCAAAATCTACTAGCAAATAGAGAATGATTTTTTTTAAAGCATCAATTACTACTCAAGAATGAATCATCACATAACATGAATGCATGAATAGCTTAAAAATGAAACCTTATCCATCATTATGTAACATAAGTGGAAATAACATCTATCAACTTATTGTTTACATCTAACTTTCCTTTCATTTCATTCAATCAATAATACATATGTGAACATAACCATAGATCTACTCTATGCAAGCGAAATAACCTTATTTTCATTAGCACCTCATTATGAAACCTTATGCAATGCAAATTTTTCCCTAGGGTATCTCAACGTCACTACTTGAAATGCATCACATAAACACTTGGAATGCCATATACACATAGAACTTAATTCAATCTACCATTTACTTCTATTCGGCAGTGATAATCATTAACACTTAAGCATGTTTCTTTCATGACACATATTTCCTTTAGGTTCATTTAATATTCCAATTCCAAGTGTTCCTAACCACCATATTTCCTTACATTAAAATGTAACATAACTCTTTTAACCATTCCTTCATTAAGACTAGATTATCTCGCAAGATACATTGCGCCTTCTAGAAACAATGCTAATATGTTTACACAAGTAATCAAATCACATCATCTAGATAACTGCCATTCACTTAACAAGTACTATAGCAGCAAATATAATTCTTTTCCAATATGGATCCCATAGACTGCACATATAATCATACCCAATTCATGAACCCAATGCAATACAAATATAGGAACACTAATCATTCATTTTGAACATAGAATCACATAATTCCTTAATACATAATGAATGCCCATTATAACAATGAAAGCATCTTAAAAAATTGCACTTCATGGGTCTTAACTAATTTGTATGCTCCTAACACTAAGACCGGAAGAACTGATTTTTGGAGAAAACTAACCTTGTTAAGAAGTAGGTGTGTTGAAGATAGTTGGGTGATTATGGGGGACTTCAACACCCCTTTGAAGGAAAATGAGAAAAAGGGAGGGAGCCAAACTAATCTGGACAATAGATTGGAATTGATGGACTTTATCAACAATAATGCTCTCCATGACCTGGAGTTACAAGGAGTTAAATTTACCTGGACTAATAGACGGAGTGGTGAGGATTTAATTCAGGTTAGACTTGATAGAGATCTTATATCCCTAGACTGGTTTAATCTTCACTTTTACTCTTTATCTGCTCACATAAGGGAAAGATCGGATCACTATCCTATATCCTTTACGACGGAGGCCAAGAATAGAAGGAGACACTTCCCTTATATATTTGAGAGAATGTGGACTAAACATCCGGATATGGAAAGGAAGATCAAGGAATGGTGGTAGGTCAGTATTGAAGGGAATGCCATGTATAGAGTGGTCAAAAAATTGAAGTTTGTAAAAGAAAATTTTAAGAGGTGGAATAAGGATTGCTTTGGGAATATCTTTGCATCAAAAGCCACAATTCTCTTAGAGCTAAAGGATATTTAGGATGAGATACAGAATAATGGTTATACTAATACTTCAAGAGATGTTGAAGAATGTTATCCTTATGAGATATCATGACATAATAGCTAAAGAAGAAACCTTCTGGAAACAAAGGTCAAGAAATGTATGGTTGAAGGAAGGGGACAAAAATACTAAATACTTCCATATGTCCACCCTAAAACATAAGGTGGTGCAGGAGCACCTGAGCACCTGAGTGCTCAAAACCCATTAGGTATAAAATTTTGTTGCATATTAAGCATGTGTGTTTATTTCATGCTTCTAGTAGGTTTAATAGGTTTTTCTAGTGGTTTAATAAGGTTTGGAACTCATTTTGTTGAAGAGTTTCCAAGATTTTTTATTTTTGCTCACTAGGCCAAAAATTGTCAAATTTGGGTCAAAATGAGCATTTTTGCATTTTTGTTGTTTTAAAGCCTTGAAAGGCATTGGAGCATGTTTATTTAGTGTTTCCAAATGATTTTGAGTCATTAGATTGAGTGCCAAGTCATCGGGAGTCAAAATGCAACTTTTGAGCAACAAAAGTTGTAAAAAAAAAAAAGTTGTCAAAATGTGATTTTTGGTGGTTTTGGTAGTTCCAGCCTGTACCTATCCGTACAAGGGCTTTAATGAGATGGAACATGTATAAAAACCATGTTCCCATCATTGTATGGGTTGGTCTTATTGGAAAAAGTGAAAAAAAAAACACTCTTTTGCTCTTGTTTTTGTGAGTTTTCAACTAGTTTTCTGCACTTTGTGAAGTACAGTCCGTACCATGCCATAAACAGGCTGTACTGATACTGTTTCTCTTTGTTTATGAACATCATTTAATGCTTTAAGTAGTTGTATTTGAGTTTTATTGGTATTTGAATACTTTTTGCTTGGAGTGGTTGTGTTAAGGCATTGGTTTGAGTTCTCAATGGAGGTTCCTCTATGGTCCAATCAGTTTCCTTGAAGTTTATTCATCCATGGCTTTGAGGGAACTTGTTGGATCACCTGTACATACTGTACCATACTTCTATTTTCTTTTTCTAGCAATGCATAAGAGTTGGTAAGCCCATGGCAAGTGTGTGAAGGCAACAACTTGGCTTGGGTTCTCTTTAAAAGTTTTGTATTGTACCTTGCTCTCATAGCATTGTACATTGATATATTGAAAAGTGTTTAAGTTGAAAATGACAAAGTGAACTTACCATTCTTGTCCTTTCATGACCTGAGTGGATGTGAAGATCCATATGAAAATCTGATTCAAAACAGTGAGTCACTGTTTTCCTGCTAACTGTTTGTAGAAATTCCATTGCCAACACTCATTTGGTTGGAACAAATGGAATGATTGGAAATTTATTTTGTAATCTGGAGAAGTGTTTTGAAATTATTTGATTCTCAAGTAACTAATGTTCTATGGTTATTGTTGTAATGGACCTAAATAAGGATCCACAAGGAGAAACTCACAATATTTCAACTTGTAATGCAGTCATAATTTTATGAAGATCTTGTATGATCAAGCTTGTAAGACCTTTCAAGAAGGTTGAATACTTTGTATCAGTTTTTCATTGACATCCATGTGTAGGCCAAATACATATTCATTGCAGGTCTAAAGGCAAAATATATGCAAACAGTCAAAAGACTGTCAAAAACAGTGAAGGCGGGTTCATTGGTGACAGTCATAAAAAGAAACAGAGTTTTTATTTGCTTTGAAAATGGTTCTAACTCATGCATAATCAATAATGCTTCTTCAATTGATGTTCTCCATGCATATTTGGACTTTATATTGTTGAAAAAAATAAATGCAAAACTGGGAAATGCTGCTGTTACAGTCATTTGGACTGTTATTTCAGTGTGAGGGCAGCAGTATGACAAGTGTTTGACCAAAAGAAAGTTGTAATAAGGCAAATTTGGAACTTTGATAGCATTTGTGGTATGTCAAAGCATAGTTTGAAACATTTGGTTGGGACTAGTAACCTGAAGAAGACCTTTGTATTGTAAACCCTCACTAAAACCATTCAAAACCCTTGAAAAGTGACTTAAATGGTGGAAAATATTCAAACAGGCCGTACAACACTTGGATTAGAAAAAATCTTTGAGGTTGCATCATAATTAGACCATTCCTAAAAGGGTTTGTCATGAAATTGAGCAGATTTAACAGGGTGAGCAAATTTCACTAGCAACTAGGGCTAATTCTAGTAGCCTTTTTAAGGTTGATTTGGCAAATTGGTGAAAACGGGAAGGAGGGAAGAGTTGTAGTTTGTTTCAAACCATCAAAGTTGACAAGTGATGACCAGAGACAACCTTCTATGAGCTCATCAGCAATACATTTCAACATTTGATCAAAATTGACTTTTAGAACCTAGTAATGCTTTGAGTAACTCAACACTCTTGTATCCAAAATTGGGTAGTTTCACTCCTGCAAGTGAAGGACAGTCAATCAGACTTTGCCAACCTATTTAGTAGACCATCAAACACAACAACATGCCTGAAACATTGATAGATGCAAGCAAAGATTCATAAATCATGGTTCTTCAACAGTTGCCCATTCCTGGAAGAGAGGAGATCCAGCCAGTTGGACAACCAAACTTGTTTGTTTTTAGTGACACACAAGAGGACCTCATTTCAGACTTGAATGCTCTAGCTTGGAAGGTAAGGAGGAGTGATGTGCAGTATAATAGGGTGCAAGCTGTGTTGAACAAAGAGGAGGAGACAGGAGAAAGGTTTAGGAGAATGCCATTTGCTCCTAGAGATTGAATGGAAAGATAATTGAAACAAAGCCCACTAAAACTTGAAAAGACTAAGTCCTACCTTACCTCCTCATCATAAGGCCATCAACAGAATATCACAGATTAAAGTGAATGGTAGAAGTGTTGAAGAGGAAGAACCCATGAGCAGGGTTGCTATGGATTTTTTCTCCAATCTACTTGCTAAGGACTAGAATTTAGATATGAAGGCCCAAAAGAACCTTTTGGATTGTATCCCTACAATCCTAGGGGATGATCAGAATCTCACCTGATTGCTATCCCTTCCAATGATGAGATTTTGAAAGCTGTCAATTCCTTTGAAGGCAACAAGGCTCCAGGCCCGGATGGCTTTCCCATGTTCTTTTTTCAAATGTATTGGCATATTATTAGAGATGATGTGTCCAGAGCTGTGAAAGAGTTTTTTGGTGCTAGAAGAATTTTGAAAGAGATAAATGGTACTTTTATTTCTCTTATCCCCAAAAAGATGGGGGTCGATTCCATGGATCTCTTCAAACCTATAAGTGTATGCAACTCTCTTTACAAGATAATCTCCAAGGTTCTAACCTCTAGAATCCTGAAGTTGCTTCCCGTTATCATTTCTCCTCAGCAAAGTGGTTTTGTCCCTGGTAGAAAAATCTTGGATTTGATAATCTCAGTCCATGAAAATGTTGATTCTTTGTCTAATTCTAAAAAAGAAGGCTTTCTTCTGAAGCTTGACCTATCTAAAGCCTATGATAGAGTGGATTGGGATTTTATTATGGAAGTTCTCTCTACTTTTGGCTTCTGCTCTAGAAGTATTAATCTTATTAGGAAATTAGTCTCTTAGGCTTCTTTCTCTGTTTTAATTAATGGATCTCCTTCCCCTTTCTTCAATTCCTTAAGGGGACTCAGATAGGGAGATCCTCTTTCCTCGGTTATCTTTATTATCATGGCAGAATGTCTTGGGAGATGTATAGGGAAGCTGGTTGAGAAGGGGGAGTTTTGTGGTTTGAATCCATCTTCAGCGGATCAAGTTTGCTCCCACCATCAGTTTGTGGATGATTATATAATAATGGGGAGGGCTACAGTGCAGGATTCTAGAAGTTTAAAGAAAGCTTTGGATAGCTATGGTTCAACTACTAGGCAACTTATTAATTGGTCTAAAAGTTTTGTTTATTTCATCAACACCCCGGAGAGAAGGAAGATTAAAATAAGCAATATCCTGGGTTGTCAATTGGGGAGTCTCCCTACTTCCTACTTGGGGCTTCCCTTATGCCATGATCCACCTAACACTTTCTGGGGAGCTTTGGTGGATAAATTCCACAAGAAGCTAGCTAGCTGGAAGGGCTCTCTTCTTAGCCAAGCTGGTAAGGTTCAGCTGCTGAAATCAACTCTTCAAAGTATTCCTCTTTATGCTATTAGCCTTTTCAGAATTCCTACCAAGTATACGAAGGCTATTGAAAAGATCCAAAGAACTTTTTTGTGGATAGGGGTTGAGGAAAAGAAGAGAATGAATCTGATTGCATGGGACAAGGTCTGGGTCTTAGAAGAATAAGAGACATGAATGAATACCTTATGGCCAAACAGATTTGGAGAGGGTATAAAAAATAGGGAGAATAGAAACTGATATGGGACAACAGGTATAAAAGGCAATGTCCAACTCTTCTAAGCTTCCTCAAAGCGGAAAATATTCCAATTGGTTCCAATATCTGGAAAAACGTATCTAGAACAAGAGATTTAATTGTCAGAGGTGCAAAATGGAAGATGGGGAAAGGGAATCTTATCCAATTCTGGAAAGACTCTTGGTTGCTTGAGTCCCCTTTGATTGAAAATCCTGAGTGGAGTAGATTTCAGAACTAGTGCAAGGAAAGTTTTGGATCTATGGTGGGTGATTACTGGCAAGATGGACAATGGAAGGATTTATCTCAGGTGGACCAGTCCTTGGGAAGTCTGAACAAAATAATGAATTCTATGGTAGTGGTGGAAGATGAAGATCAATTAATTTGGAAACTCGCAGCAAATGGTACACTCACTGTGGCTTCTCTTTATTATCAACAGTATTCTAAAATGTAGAGCCCATGTTGGGCTAAGGCCTGGGTGAAAGGCCTTATCCCTAAGGTTAATATTTTTTTCTGGATAGCCTTTCAAGATAAAATTCTAACAGTTGAGAACATCAGAAAAAGAGGTATGAGTATGCCTAGTGTTTGTATTCTATGCAAGCAGAATGAGGATACCATCAACCATATGCTCTTTCACTGCCCTTTCTCTGCTGAGGTATGGGGAAGATGTCTGGATCACTTCAAAATCAGTTGGGGCTTCCCAAAGTCTGTTCAAGAGGTTTTCAACTATTGGCATCATCCTTCAAGGAACAAGTCTACTATTTTGTTGTGGAAATTACCTTTACCCCATATGTGTTGGGGTATATGGAAAGAGAGAAATGACAGAGTTTTCAGAGAGAAGGTGTCTAAGGCTCAAATTGTGTTTGAGAAAATAAAAAGAAATATAGTGGAAAATATGAAAATCATAGGAGGTATTGATAATCCTCAAGACAAGGATGATCAAACAATCTTCAAGAAGTGGAGATTAAAAGGTCAAGATCACTTTCAGATCAATCCTAGAGAGGGTGTGATATGGGTTAGCCCACCCAATGGTTGGATGAAAATTAACTTTGACGGTGCTTCAAAGGGTAATTCGGGTATTGCAGGATGTGGGGTGGTCCTTAGGGACGAATGGGGAAAATGCAAAATTATAAAAAGTATTCCTATAGGAAATCAAACAAACCATGTAGCTGAGGCAATGGTTGCATACCATGGGATGGTCCTTGCTAAGGAAGCCAAATGCACTAGAGTCTGGTGTGAAGGAGATTCATTGAATATAATCAATTGTTCAAATAAGAAGTACCCACCTTCTTGGTCAATTAACAATGCTATCAAAGAGGCTAAGAAAATAAGTGAGGAATTTAAAATGTGTGTTTTTACACATGTGTATAGGGAAGCAAATACATGCGCTAATTGGGCAGCCAACCTGGCTTGCCAAACGGAAGACATCATTACTAGTTATGACGAGAGTGAGCTCACATATGAAGTGAAATCCCTACTCAATCTAGACTGTATCCAGACGAGGCAACATGGCACTTTAAACTATAATTTCTAAATGCCTCTTCCACTTATTTTGAAGTAGGGTTATTACGGAGGTAATGAGACTTTATGTATGTGTCTTCTCATAATTGTCTAGCACGGATTCTGGGCATTTTTCAGGGCATCTACAGAAACTAGAGAAGAGGATTTGGAGCCAAGAGAAGGAATTTTAGGCATAGCACAGGAAAAATGGGAGGAAATAAAAAAAGGTTCAAACCTCCCTCTTTCTTAGAATGGAGGAAGAATAGGGAAGTGTGGGATATCCTATAGGAGAGGGGTTTGAGTGTGTTTATGGAGAGGCTTAGTGGGAAAGATCCCACGGTTACCAAAAATTTTATCAAGAACTAGAAAAATGGCAAAATTATGGTCAAGTCCCAGATGATGAATGTTGATGAGGAGGTTATTGTTGAAGCTACGGGGATGATGACTGAGGGCATGAAATTTTATAGGGACCGCACCATCTCTGATAAAGTAGCGGACAAGTTCCTAGTCACTGATGATGAGAGGAGGAAGATGGTGAAAGTCAAAAATTCCTATCATTCCCCAAAATGGATATGCAGGCCTTGGAGGTTTGTTTTATTTGCTACTATCACCTATATCACTTTGGATGGTAGGTTTACTAGAGCCTATGGTCATCACATTGTTTTTCTCAGCCATTTCCACCATGAGGAAAAGGTGAGCTTGCCTTATTATCTTGCTTTCTCTATGGACCACACTATCAAGGAATTCAAAAAGATCCCAAAGGTGACCATCAGGGGCTTATGGCTCCGGTTTATAAAGTGCTTAAAGGGAGATGCATTGAAAATCCTATTAAAGGCAAAAATACAAGAGATGAGGATACAGAGAGTGAAGCCAGTGGCTTTAACTTTGATTCAGAGACTGAGGGAGACTCAGAGGAGACTAGTAAAAAAGGGAGGAATAAGGAAGAGGAAAAGGATTGTGGTAGATTCAGATATTTCGGAGTCTGAAGCTGAATCCTTTGAGGAAAAATTTATTAAAAAAAAGAAAGGGAAAGTTACAGGAAAGCAAATTCAGAGGAAGAAGACCAACAAGGGAAGTAATAAAGACATCAGCCAAGTTCTGATTGATTCTGATGAGGAGGCTAGGGAGAACAAAAATGATGAGGGTCGGGATAAGGAGGGGGAGGAGAACTCAGTTATGGGCAACATTGAGGGTTTGAACACCTAAGGTCTGCAAAAGGAGGATAAAGGGGACAAAAGTGGTAAGCTTAGTGACTGTGTTGGTGATAATGAGACTATAAAAGGTTTATGTGATATCGTCGAGACAATGGTGAAGGATATTGATAGCTTGAAGAAAGATATGATGGTTGTTAAAAGAGCAATGATTGGTGAGAAACCCCTATTAGAAAATGTTAAGGAACTGGTAGTTGCAATTAACAATGTGGAAGCCATTGAAAGTATGGTGGGTAAAATTATTGCAACGAAAAAAAAGGTTAAAGAGATGGAAGAAAATAAGGAGGTGAAAGGGATGGAAATTGCAATGAACAATCTGGGTAGCAGAATCGATAGAATGGAACTCAATGTTAAGAAGATTGCAGAACAAAACTTCCAGATCCTCAAAGCATCGGTGGATAACATGAACATCTTGATCAATAGATTTGAGAACAACATAGAGAAACATGGTGACAAGGATCAGCTGGACAAAAAGGGTCATGAAAAGAGGACCAGAGCCAATACAAGGATCAAGGGTGACTCATGAGCTGGAGGAGTTAAAGACCTTGGCAGACAACATGAAGCAAATGGTTGTCCATGCTGAGGATATCATGAAAAGTATCTAGCTATCTTTGTCTCTGTTTCGACAGTGGTCTTGGTTCCTGTCTTTTTGCTATCATTTTGTTGTCCTAAAGCTATCTGTTTCTGGGTTTTTTATGTAATGTGTGTTGATCCCTTTTTGTTCGGTTGGGATCTTTTTTTGTTTATGAAGTGATCGGGCATGAATCTGTCTAGTTCTTTTGATCTCTTGCCATGTACAAGGTTCGGGTACCTTTCAAAAACCTGCTTTTATTTAATCAAAACAATGAATACATAATGTATACTTTTCCACAAATGACTTATTACCTTCATATCTACCATTACATGAAGGGACATATCTCTTTCATATATGAATCATCTAGGTATATTGTCTCTCATTCCATTACATAGAAATCAGTTTCATGCACAACCACACCATGAATAACTCAAGAATCCATACATATACTATTTTGATTTTAAGTGTAAAATATTCTCATTTCAAATAGGAGATTCCCACAAATTTAAAGCATGTTTCTTTTCTCCCTATCAAAGACTTCACACAAGCTTATACATGAGTATTACAACAAATGCTACTCTTTCTTTTCTCCCTATCAAAGACTAATATTGCAAGACAGCCACATGAAATCATTAACCATGAGAGTACACATGATCTACCAAGATAACTTGTACATAATATGGAATTTCCATTATCTAACCATCCCATAAATAACATTATTTATTAACATAATATATATGATATTTACAACATTGTTTTTCCATCACACAATCATAGTCTCTACATCGTCACATCCTAATACATAGGAATACAAGATACAAGTACATAATCTCCTTGGTATTTACAACATCATCATGATACAATATGTTATCTCAATTACATTGAATTCAGCTTCATAAACCATATTCATAAAGAGGAACCATAGAATCCACATCCAAGCATGCTAATATCCAATGAAAAGCATCCCAATGGTAGAAGGCATCAACCACCCAACCATGTGGAACCAAAAAGAAACCACCCCCCATGCTGGGAGATGACAAAGGTTCCGACCCACACTCAAGACCTAAGTTGACACCTAACCACCAAGGTTATAACAAGACTGCGCAAAACTCCAACAATGAAACAAGAACCAATACAACACATGGCTGAAATCAACAATAAAACTTCCAGAGACAAAATCAACAAAACAAGGCACATAGAAAATGGACACATGTAGGTAAAGAGTGTCATCACATGCTATCCTTACAATAGAAGGGGCCAAGCCTCACCCTGATAGACATGTGGTACCATCTCAACCTTGGAGTCATTCAAGGGAGATTGGTTTACCACTCCAACGGTCTTCCCAAGTTCATCCCGTGCGTACACGCTTCTAGGACTATGAGGTGGGGCCACAAAACCAATTTTTCTCTTGTTTAGTTAATTTATAAATACCCAACCCACTAATCAATTATTAAAGTTATCACTTGCAATTACAATAAAACTCTTCATGTGGTTCCATCAAGTTTAGACCCCCTCCTAGAGGCCTAATGCTCAAGACCCTGGTCCACACATGCAAGAGCCCACTTTCCCTACCATGGACCATAACCATAGGGTAAAAATACATATCCAAATAACATATAATAGCACCATGAAGTCCCAAAGATGATACAAGAACAGCCTCATCAAACTAAGAAAAAAGAACTCATAAGCCATACTCATAGAAAGAGGCCTTCACCAAATCAACATCAAGGATAAGCCAATCATGAATGAAAATAATAAAAGAGATCCAAATAACATCAAATCCTTAAAAATGAGACATTACACATCCCACTACTTCCATAAAACCAATCCCTCAGCAACAAGGCATACTCCCTCTCGTCGGAGCCACAAATCGCATATGAAACACCTCAATGGTAAGGCATGAACCCTCTTATCAGAGAACAAGAAACATTAATAAGGGATCAAAATACATCATGAGAAACTCAAATGGACTCAACACATACCTCCCATTCCTCTGGAGAATGCAAAATGACCACCTAAACATGCACAAACCTCAAACTAGGCTTTGTAGGACCTTCAAAGCAATTTAGCTCCCTTGGCACATTGATTAGTGCCCTTGGAATGAATAGTGGTGCCCCTAGTATGTAGTGTAGCATCCTTGGTATTAAAAATGGTTTTTTTGGTTTAAACAATGGCGTTTTTGGTTTGTTTGGTGGCATTTTCGAGAAAATGATAAAAAAACAAAATGCATTATAAACTAGTCAAATGGATAGGGCACTTGCCCAGATCAGCAAAGGGGTCAAAAATGATACCCATGACCAACTCAGAGGGCCTAAAAGATGCAAAATTTAATGAGGAATAGAAAAATTGCAAAGTTGTATATACAAGAAGTGAAAACAGTGAGCAAGTCTTTCTCCCATAGTGCTCAAACTATGTCCTAATGCACATAGCATAAAAGGGAGATAACCAAGCAACATAACAACCATATATAAACATCAAACATGATTAAAACTGACTCAAATGTGGTCATAGTCACCCCTATAAGGTCTTCTCCCAAATTCACAATACATAGGGATTTGAAAAATGACTCCTGACAAACAATGGGGAGTCCAAAACTCATACATTCATACTGGGACAAGGAGACTCAAATAGATCAACCATACGGAGTTCTAAAAGTTCTAAATCATATCCCAAAATACATAATACCACTGAAGGAGGTAAAACAACACTCATAAGGATGCATTGGAAAATATTTCTAGTAAACAAACATGCCACAAATTGCAAATAATCAATTTGCATCCCTTCCCTTTTTAATTTCATTATCAAATTTCAATTACAAATTTTTCAATAAAAATTAAATTCCTCAATCAATTCCCCAAACAAAACCAGAATCAAAATATTGCAGACACAGAAAAGACAATCTTTCCAGAATTTAAAAACTTCAAAAGAGAAATCCACCAACCTGCAAAACCAAATCCAAAATGGAGAAGAAATCTGAAGTAGAATAGCCCTTAACAATCCAAAATCCTCAAGCCAAATCTTTAATTGAATTTCAAAATCAAATCCAAAATATGTCGGATGATCAACCCGACAACCATTCCAGAAAAATAAATAAATATGAAAACCATTCAGAACATCAGCCAATCAGAATATTTCAAAATACTATATATTATACCTACCTTTGCATAGTTCAAGGTATTTAATAAATATATTTTATTTACCTACCAACCAATCAAATAAATGGGTAGGTAATATATATATATATTTCAAATGTAATTGCCGATAATATTCAATTTATATAAACATATTAATAATAATACTTTTCCCAATAAAAGAAATTAAATAGATAAGACCTTAAAAATAGTTCCCTATATTAAAATATGAAATCTAATCACAAAAATCAATAAATAATTTTAATAAAGTCAACAAATCATAACCAAAAATAATAATAAATTAAATAAAAAAATATAACAATAAATAGAATAAATAAATAAATCATTCAACAATAAAACAATATAAATAAATAATAAATCAATTTAAAGGTTAATATTAAACAATAGATAAATAAATAAATAAACAGTTAATGTAATTAAATCCTATCAATAATCAATTTAAATACGTGGTCCATCAATAAATAATTAAATCATTAATAATTCAAAAATACACAATAATTAAATCAATTAATTAGCCAATAATTAAATTACTCCAAATTGGTTTAAATAAAATCTCACAATAAAATCATTATCCTAAGGTAATCAAATAAATAAACATAGACTCTAATCATCTTACGCCAAAGGAGACAACATAAAGGAAGACTCTAACCACAACTTTCATCGTGGTGCAATCGACAAGGTACTCATCTTAGACCTAGAGTGTGCGAGGGAAACTATGTCATCTCTGACAACTTGCCATTGGGATTAAGACATACTCAGACCTGTGAAGCCAGGTGGAGTCGATGTCTGGTACCTACAAACCTACATCAAAGACCAACACAGCATATACGATACATATACATCATAATAATCAAACAAGCGATAAAGAGTCGCGATGACATATCCCACTCGCAACGAGTGATATGGCATCGTCTCTACTCATGAAGATAGTCACACAATATAATATCAAAACATCACATAGAATCATCATCATGAAATAGGTTTATTATCATTATAAATCATATAACCCATGTAAGCAATGATCACATATAAATCCATCCATCCAAGTGATACTATGTGCCAACATCCATAATAATCATTGAAATACCACCTACCATTTAATAGGTCTCGCATCATCAATCACATAAATCTCCAAAACATGATGAGTCATATAGAGTAATCATAAATCCACATAAGTCCTATCATCCATGATATCATCTAAGATAGCAAAAGATTCATAAATAGCCAACCAATTATCCATCATAAGTCTAAATAAGTCTAGCTGAATGCAAATCAAAATTCAAGTCTAGGAGGGGCATGTTGCCATTATAAACTCTAATGAGAATCAAAAGTGTTGTCATTAATGGCAACCTTGTGGAAACCTTCAGGTAACCTTGTAGCATTCATTTGGTAAACCACCGGCAGACACTTTACCGACAGTGACAACAATGTATACCGGCACCCCAACCGACAGGAACAAACTTTTGTTTATTGTATTTAATTGTAAATATTTTTTGTAAAGCCGACATGGCATATTGTAATAGACTCATATATGTATGAGATCTTGTAAATTATTTTGATATAGGAGAATAAGAGAAGAAGATAGGTAGAAGGAATGAGTGAATATTAAGGCAAATTTTGTATAAGGTTTATGGTTATAGTATGAGCTTAAACCGGTACTGAACCTGGCATAGTAGATGTTGAATTGTAGTAGTACATTATATTGGATTCTCATAATCCATTTTGTAAGTCAGTGAGACTTCCATTTTATAGATTGAGCAGTGAGCTCTAGGTAGTTGGCCTTCTTGCATGTGCAGGCACCACATTGTAAGTAATATCCATTCATTGGCCAATGAGTAAATATTGTGGGTCACAAATCTCAGTGAGGTATTTCCCACACCGGGTTTCCTCATTAAACATCTTGTGTTATGGTGTGTTTTCTATGTTGTCTTTATTGTTCTTATTTATTGCATTAACTCTTGTGTACGGGTACACTGTTTTGGAATGCAAAATACTTAATAAGGTCAAATATTTTGTTAACCAATTTGATATTGATTCACCACCCCACCCCCCCCCCACCCTCTCAGTATCTTTGGGACTATCATTAATCCTAACAATTGGTATCAGAGCCTGCTCCTCTATTTTCAAAAATCTAACAGCTTGAGGAAGATTTTGACACCAGTATAGATGGAGAACTTAAGAAAACAATTAGAAGGAGCTCTTATGGAGTATGATGCAGAGAAGTTGAAGAATATCAAACTTGAAGATGATTTGAGGACTGCACAGGAATTCATTCAAGGACTTCGAGAGAATCTTACTATTGCTAGAAATAAAAGAAAAGAACTTCATGAGAAGATGCGGAGTGATGATGATGAAAAGGAAACTCTTAATGATCTTGTGAGCAAATTGAGGCAAGAAAATAGTACTATGAGGAATTAAATGCAAGACATGACTATGAGATTTTGTAAAGACATTCAAGACAGAAAGAAGAATGAAGATGACTTGACTAGGAGACTCAATGATGCTGGAAATGAAAATCTAAGACTCGGTCATGAAAATGATATGTTGAAGACAGATTTAATTCACATGCAACATGATAAAACTGAACTTATGAGACAAAAGGAAATTCTGGAAAATGACTTGGCTACTGCAATTCAACATAGAGAGAAATTCAAGAAAAAGTTTAGAACTTGATAATATGCTGAAAAGTCATAAACCTAATGGAGATACTAATGGACTTGGATTTGAAGTTGGTGAAATTTCTGGTACTACAAACAATCATGATCATAGCAAATCGGTAAGACAACCTAATGCTTACAAATTTAATGGGAAATGCTTTAACTATAACAAGTATGGTCATAGAGAAAATCAGTGTAGATCTAGAAACAATCAGAACATTAATGCACCCACCGGTCAATGTTCCAAATGCAAAAAAATTGGTCATAATTCAGAAAACTGCAGAATGACTGTAAGATGTTATGTTTGTGGAAGATTTGGGCACTTATCTAATCAATACAGAACACAAACTGGCATAGGATATGAAAAGGCTATTCAGAAGAATAATGTGACTTGTTATGCTTGTAACAAGATTGGACACATTGCAAAATTTTGTAGAAGCAAGACTTCACCGGCAAATAATAAAGGACCTAGTTTGAAAGGCAAAGAGGAGGTAGATGAGGTAAAGAAAGAATTTTCAAAATAATGGATTAGAAAGAGAGATCAGAATGTTGATGAGACTATTCCTTCACCAATAGAATAGAGTATTACTCCACCGACAGGAGATTCTTCATCCAACTGAAAACAAACCCTTTGGGGGTATTGCAACAAGTTGAATATCATGCAGTTTACCCTCGGTTGATGGTGAGAAGATGGATTTCTTCTCTATCGGCAGATGTGTTAAGTTTGACTTAACCGGTGAGCATTTAATGCGGTTGTTGGAAGAAAAGACATTATAAATCATTGGTATTCCCTCTTTTTCAATTCACCGAGCATTCAAACTTTTAGAGAGCACGAAATTCGAGTGAAGGCATCCAAGGTGAAGAAGTGAAGCGATTTCTTTCAAGCACTCAAACCATTATCAAACAACTTAAGGTATTTTTCCAATGGCTTCCTCCTCTGCTTTGGAATTTATTGCAAACCCTACTATAGTGGAAGTTGTGAAATACGCTAGGCCCATTTTTAAGATTATCCCCGAAATAGCTAAGCAAGATGATTCTATAGGCGCATTTTCAAAAATTCCTAAAGGTGTTGCTTATGCTGAAGACCCTAGAATTTATATTCACTGCAATATTGAGGAATTAGGTTCTGAAGAAGTGTTGAAGATGTTTAAAACTGTTATCTATGATGAAAATGGAAATGTCAAACCCGAACACAAGGTAATTGAAACTTTAGGTTTTATGGAAATTGCTATTATCTATCGAGTGTGAAGCGTTAATCGTTTGTAAACCCTAAGGTTAGTTTGCACGGTGGGATGATTCCATTTTGGGAATTACATGGTCGGGTGGTAGTGCCACTTCCCATCAGATGTTCTTGTCCGTACTCTCATGAGAGGATTGGCTTCACAGGTGATTTTTGTGGTTTGTGGCTCATGCTTATCTCATGTTTTGGAGATTATTGTTACTTGGAGACCTATGTGGTCATTGTATCATGATCTTTTGTAACCTTGTAATTGGTTAAGTTGTATCTTTATATGTATATTGAGGAGCCATGTATTGGAAGAACATTGTAATCCTAAGATTGGGATGTTATTTATCAGTTTACTTCATGTTATGTGTACATGCTTATTGAAGAAATTATATTGTATCCTTTCATTCTTTCAATGGTGTAATCTATTATTGCATATGGCTTCCTGTGATCATTGAGTTAATGATGGATTATTGGATAAACCTTATTGTGGAATTTATCTTTTGGTTTAATTCTTAGTTGGAAACCCTTAAGGAAATTTTAGTGTAAGTCTTCCACTTGTGTTATCGTGCATGTTGTGTGTTATGCACTTATTATGTTTATACTTTTAAAAAAATAAATTTTGTTTCACCCTTGTTGTGGGTTTTCCTTTGGGGTTCCTGGTGGGGCATTACAAGATGCAAGGGTAGGTATGGGTAGGTAGGAGAAATAGTAAAATATTCTACATGAGGTTGATCAGCCACCGAATGTGGAATCATCACTCCACAATAAGTGGATATGATAGAGTAACAACAAGATCACAACATAAAAGGTGGAAATTCTCCTATATACACACTCTCAATGTATGCAAGGGAAAACAGTGTACCATATTTATGTTACTTCTAAAGTTTTGGCTAGCTCCATTAGAACTAGTAAAGTCACTTCCGAGTGAATTATACTTACATATTGATAACAGATGGAAATATGCAATGGACTCAGAGAAACAAATAAGAGAAAGAAGTCTAGTCCATCTATTCCCTGATATGTCTGTAGCAGAAATTAAGGAGCATTTGACAACATACAATTCTAAATTTCTTGTCAAACAAAGAGCCTTAAAATTGATGAATGGGCTATACATTGATGTGGAAAATGAGACAAAATCCAAGTGGCAGGAAATATTCAACCGGAACATGCACGATAACACAAGCGGAAGACTTACACCAAAATTTCCTTAAGGGTTTCCAACGAAGAATTAAACCAAAAGATAAATTCCACAATAAGGTTTATCCAATAATCCATCATTAACTCAATGATCATAGGAAGCCATATGCATTAACATATTAGACCATTGAAAGAATGAAAGGATACAATATAATTTCTTCAGTAAGCATGTACACATAACATGAAGTAAACTGATAAATAACATCCCAATCTTAGGATTACAATGTTCTTCCAATACATGGCTCCTCAATATACATATAAAGATACAACTTAACCAATTACAAGGTTACAAAATATCATGATACAATGACCACATAGGTCTCCAAGTAACAATAATCTCCAAAACATGAGATAAGCATGAGCCACAAACCACAAAAAACACCTGTGAAGCCAATCCTCTCATGAGAGTACGAACAAGAACATCTGATGGGAAGTGGCACTACCACCCAGCCATGTAATTCCCAAAATGGAATCACCCCACCGTGAAAACTAACCTTAGGGTTTACAAATGATTGACGCTTCACACTTGGTAGATAATAGCAATTTGACTAGTTCGGAAATCAGCTTAACAGTGTGAATAGATTTGATGTAAATACCTTGAAATTCGCTCTGAATGAAGTTTGATCGCCTTGATTCACTCTGCTCTGCTCTCTTGAAAACTTGGTGAATGAAAATGACCGTGAAAATACCTTTAAGTACTCAAAAATACCTTATCGGGCTCCATGCAAGTTAGGTCAAAACATTAAATGCACTCGGTTCACCTTTTACCGATTTACTCCTTTTTTCGTTTTTAACCGAGTAACCAAATTTCCTTCATTAACCAACTTGACAGGCTTCCTGTATACACTGACTTGACAAGTTTCTTATAAAGTACTTTGATAGAATTTCAAACTAACTCATTGCATCTTAACTATGCAGATTTTGAATTTTGTACATAATAGAATAGGAACTGTTATGATTTAACCTTTAAAGAATGCAGTCCCTTCATACCTTTTCTGACTAATTTGGAAATGGTGCACCTAACTTGGTAGGTAAGGTGCTTTCTTCATCTGACATTATTTCCTTCTTTTTCCAAATCATCTTGAATTTTTCTTTTATCTCTTCAGTGTCTCTTCTAGGTTGATCTCTGCAATCTCCAGCTAAATGTCCAACTTTGTGACAATGAAAACATGCCATACCAGGGTTTCTCCATGATCTTTGGTTGTTCATTCCAAACCTTATAAGACAATTGGCACTAATATGTCCATATCTTCCACAAAATTCACACCATATCCTTGTATTGTAATCCCATGGTACTGCTGCATATTGTCGGTAAGGATCTGTGTGAGTTCGGTAACCTCTAGTGTTTGTTCGGTGTGGATACCACATGTAGTTCTTTTGCTTAGACCAGCACTTCTTAGTATTATGTCCATATCTATTGCAGTTTCTACAAAACCCTTTGAATTTTGCCTTTTGATAGTTGTTAACAGACTTTGTCCTACATTGATTAGATGTGTGACCATATTTATTGCAATTGTAACAATATCCATTGGACTTAGTGATATTCGGTTGCTTACCTTTTCTAATCTGGCATATGTTGGTAGTATGACCTTGATTTCCACTGTAGTAGCAAATAGGCTTCTTCCTTTTGATGTTATTACTGTTTCCAGCTTGCTTTGATGATTCTCCTCTCTCGGTAGTATGAATTCCTTTCTCAGTTGATTCTTTTCCTTTGTAACCGAGTCCTGCATCTTTATTGGGTCTTCTTGTATTCAGTTGCTCATCCAACATCTTTGATGCTTCATAACTCTTCTTCAATGTTTCTTTGGATTTCTTCTTTGTTTCAAGTTCACCAGTCAACCTTGATACTTCAAGTTTCAATGCTTGATTTTCATCATTCTTTAGAATTGCTTCATGATGTGCATAACCTAGTTGATCTGTCATATTTTGTTGAATACCAGTTAGCCTTATGATTTCATCATTCTTATCAAATACTAAGACTTCAAGTTGTTGTTTCTCTCTTTGTAGATCTCTTGCTTTATCCTCAGCTATCCTTAATGCATCTAGATTTTCAGTCATCTGTGTACTGAAATGTTCATGTTCTCTTTTCATTGCTTTTAGTTGATCAGCCAATGCTTTGTT
This sequence comes from Cryptomeria japonica, assembly GCF_030272615.1. Classification (NCBI taxonomy): domain Eukaryota; kingdom Viridiplantae; phylum Streptophyta; class Pinopsida; order Cupressales; family Cupressaceae; genus Cryptomeria; species Cryptomeria japonica. The sequence goes on from NC_081409.1 coordinate 591,561,413, forward strand.
CTTTTCTTTCAACATTCCAATTATTTCTTCAGACTCTTCAGATATACTGTTCTCAGATGATGTCTCGATTTGTTCCACTAACTCTTGACAATCCTGCAAGTCATCAAATAATCTTCTTCTTACTTTCAGAGATTTTTGCATTTGCCTTTGCATGTCTGCAATCACTTGATTTGCATGATCCAGCTCTTCTTGTAGATATAGAATCCTTCGAGATTGTTTATAGCCTTCCATTGATAAGATCTTTCTCTTTAGGTAGTTAAACCCTTTTCCAAGATTCAAGCTCTGATACCAATTGTTAGGCCCAATATGGAAAGCTAATGTATTGAGAGGGGAGGGGTGAATCAGTACTCCAAAACCTTTCTTCAATAATAACCTTACTATTATGCATAAACAGAATAGTGCAATAACATAAAATAAAGTTAAAACAAACAGATAACAATCATACATGATTCACTCCATAACACATATATTTTGGTTACGCAGAAACTCTTGGTTAGAGAGAAAAACTGCGGTTGGGATGGCACCCACAACTTCACTACTGCAATAATAAAGATTGCTTGGTTAGAGCTACATTTAGCTATTTCTGATAGCTTACCCTGTTAGGAGTAACAAGATTTGTTAGATCTACCTTGCTAAAGGATTTTACAACATTAATCTGAATGCTGCACCTGGTTAGAGGATTTACAATTTATAGACTTGGTTAGAGTCTTTTACCCTGTTAAAGGTTTCTCTTTTAACTTCACAATATTACAATAAAATCATTACAAATATCTGCAACTTTACATTTGAAATGTTATAGCAAATTCTATGTGCTCAGAATAAGATTACCTTGCTTATAGCATACCTCGGTAACCCATATTGTAACTCGGTAAACCCTTTTGTTTACTCTATTCTTTGACTGTTCTCTGATAACCTTCTCGGTGACCTCTCTGTGTCTCTGTAACATTCTTCCTTCATACATACACACACACACACACACACACACTTCTTTTACTCTCTTCCCATGATGTATAAATAGATCTCTTAAAATGGTGATCTAATTCATTGCTTCGATCTTACGAACAAGATTCCTCGAATGAATAACTAAACAAAATATTTCATTGGTTAGATTGACCTTGCAATCATACACAATCTTCTAGTGCAATTTCCAATGTAATAACGGTTAGATGTGCCTCGATCTTGTAACACATTTTCATGTGCATGTCTAGGTTCAATGTATCAGGTAACACGTTTCACTCGGTGAATATCAACTCGGTGTGTTAACTTTACTGCTCGGTAGCCATAAAAGATACTCGATAAACAGCTCGGTGAATACTACGTTCTGTGACTACTTTCTTCTGTAACCGACTAGACCATTCATACCGACTTCTCTATGTGTACCGACTGCATGATTTGGTAATGCTAACCGACTAGAATATATAGTATGACTTTGAATATACAAACTAATGGCAATTTGATAAGTAGTAACAAACAGTTGCAAGAAGCCTTCACCGGCATGGGCACTGATAAAGAGAACAATATAACTAAGTATTTTAAAACCTTCCAAGCAAAAATGAAAACCAAGGAGAGACTATCACAGAGTGTAGTAGACAAATATGAAAAATAAATATGTTTTGTAATTAAAAAGGATGAAATTTGGATGGAAGCAGTTCTTCCTAGAACTGTATGGGTAACTGAAATAGGGTATGAGGCAGATGTAAACATTATTGAAACTTATGCTAAAGCCTTATTAGAAGCACCTAGAGAACCCACAGAAAAGGTTTTTGGAAATGCAAAAACAATTGAAAGTGGTGTACAGACATTGAAATGGAGAAAGAAAAGAGAAAAGTACATAAGGAGTGCAACAAAGAAAGTAAAGGAAATAAAAGAAAACGTCATGAACATAACTAGAATAAAGGAAAGTGAACTAGAAGGATTACAAATGGAGGCACATATCTCACAGGTCGATACATCATCTGAAGGTGAGATACCTATTGAGTTTAAGAGAGTTGATAGGAAGAGAAAACCCTCACCGATACCCTCTCCTTCACCCAAGAAAACAAGAAAGAAGCAACAAGCAGTAAGGCCGCCGGCAAAGAAGTTGACACCAAAGAAGAAACAAAAATAGGTTATACCACCTCTAGATAACTTATTGACTGAAATCACTAATGATGGCAATTTATCAAATGTGAGCAAACTGTATAATACATTCTCTAATTCTGAGAAGGAAAGTATTGAGAATAACATAATTCTACATCTTGACATATACAAGAAAGTGTTAATAGAATTTTTAGATGATTTTCCAAATGAATTGTATAGAAGGTTAGATGCTAAGAGGATTTTAGTTATGAAGCTAGACAAGAAACTCAAGATTGAAAAACTTCTAGTGGTACATCTAGTTGGCTCTAAAGAAGAGATTGATGAACTAATTAGTGAAGCTAACAGATCAGTTTTTGCAAGTGGTCACTGGCATGTAAGCCTAATGGCTAGTAGAGTCAATGAAATTGTAGAGGAAACAACAGACAAGTGGGATATCTTTTTTGTAGAGAAGGAAAAATAGGAAGAGTTGAACAGACCTAAGAAAACTTTCAAGGTTTATCAGAAGGACAAAGACAAAGGAAAAGTTAAAGTTGGTGGATTACCAAACATAAAACTAACTAACAACCTACCACCACCTTTGGTTACTACACCGGTAAATACTGAGGACATACCAACTATTGAAAATATAGACACAACACATGAGGACACTAACCCTAAGTCAGAAATTTTATACACCATGAATATTGATACTCGGGAAGTGAACATTGTTGTGGACAAGGACAGCACAGAGGTAAAGAAAGATATTTCTACTGAGCAACCGACAGATACACAGGTACACATTGAGACAGTACAACCAGTAATCACTGAGAAACCCAAACCATTGCTAGTAGAAATGAAAACTCAAACTGATCCACCAAAGGTCGATACAAGCAAATTGGTTAGTCATACTACAAGCACTGAGGTAGTAAAGGTAGTCGGTCAAACATCGGGTACTTCATTGAGCGAATTCAGACCTACAAATGTGACAGAGGTACTTCTGGACTCAATAAAGAAGATAACTGATTGTAATGCATTGGCCTATAAGATAATGGATGACACAATACCTATTCTTAAAATGATTGTACCAAAATGCAATATAGATCATGTAAAGGATTCTTTAGGTCAGTTAGACACATTGTCTAAATTCATTGTTGGAAATATACTAATAGTTGATCAAATAAATGAGGAAACATTCAAAGAGAAAATGGAAAAAGAAAAAGTAAAATTCTTTGAGGAAACAATAAAGAAGTGCACGGAATACATTAACACACTTTTACCGGCACTGAATACAACAATTTTGGAGTACAAGGAACTGTACAGGGATACATGTAAGCCACATCTGTTAACACAGGACATTGATAAGGAAATAAACAGAGTACAAAAAGAGATAGGTGATGTAGCTGATAATATCATTGGTTCATCTGAACCTATATCAGTTATTGAGCAAGAGATAGAAGGATTTGAGGAAAAGATGGAGAAATTAGAGAAAGAAAAAGAAAGGATCAAAGCAAATGCCAGAGAGCTTAAGTTCAAACTCAGTCCTAAACTGGATAACCTTATCTCTCTGAGAAATGAGATCTCTAAGGCGCTAATTCAAGGGGAAAGGTCACTGGAGGAGCATATGCATCATCTCACTGGTACAATCTAAAGAACTGAGGTAACCATGAAGGATAGCAATAGATTCATACAAAGATTAAACTTGGTTTTGGCTGACATATTCCAAATTGTAACCAACCGGTTACAAACTTCAAGGTGAAATGTTGCACTCATTTGAAAAATTTTGACAACCTTTGTCATTGATGTCAAAGGGGGATTAGTGGACAGAGAAAATTGGCTAATCAGAGGAGATCATCTGCTCAGAGGGAGCACACATTTTTGGTAAAATTTTGGACTTCATTTTTGGAACAAATTTTTGGATTTTTCTCATGAGTGTTGCCATCAATGCCAAAGGGGGAGATTGTTGGCATTATACACTCTAATGAGAATTGAAGATGTTTTCATTGATGGCAACCTTGTGGAAACCTTTAGGTAACCTTGTAGCATTCATCTAGTAAACCATTGGCAGGCACTGGCACCGGTAGACACTTCACCGCCAGTGACAACAATGTATATTGACACCCCAGTCGACAGGAACAAACTTTTGTTTATTGTATTTAATTGTAAATATCTTTTGTAAAGATGACATGGAATATTGTATAGACTCATATATGTATGAGATCTTGTAAATCATTTTGATATAGGAGAATAAGAGAAGAAGATAGGTAGAAGGAATGAGTGAATATTAAGGCAGATTTTGTATAAGGTTTATGGTTATAGTATGAGCTTAAACCAGTACTGAACCTGGCATAGCAGATGCTGAATTGTAGTAGTACATTATATTGGATTCTCATAATCCATTTTGTAAGTCAGTGAGACTTCCATTTTGTAGATTGAGCAATGACCTCTAGGTAGTTGGCCTTCCTGCATGTGTAGGCACCACATTGTAAGTAATATCCATTCATTGGCCAATGAGTAAATATTGTGGGTCACAAATCCCACCGAGGTTTTTCCCACACCAGGTTTCCTTGTTAAACATCTTGTGTTATGGTGTGTTTTCTATGTTGTTTTTATTGTTCTTATTTATTGCATTAACTCTTGTATACTGGTACACTATTTTGGAATGCAAAATACTTAATAAGGTCAAATATTCTATTAACCGATTAGATACTGATTCACCCCCCCTCTCAGTATCTTTGGGACTATCATTAAACCTTACAGGGCACTACACACCTAGACACCAGCGTAGACCTACATGATATAGCATGTCCCTCTTAGCTCCAATTAGATGGCTACAGTACCTTATTGCCAGAAGCGAACACTCCCATGACTACATCGGACCTAATGACTCATGCATTCACAAATCCACTCATTTCATCCCTTTCCTTCTAATTCCCCCCATCTTGCACCCTAGGGCATCCCCTGGAAGCCCCTAGGATCCTTATTTTTCAATCTCTTCTTTTCCCCTTTGCCTTTAGGCAGAGACAGAATTTCTCCTGGTGGAGATGCTGAAATCACAGCCTAGGCACAATTTTGTAGAGCGTAGATGAAAAATCCTCAGTCCTCCCTCCCCTATTGCCTTTCCCTCCCATTGTAGACATCAATCACCTACACAAGCATTATTACACCTATGTAGATGAGGATATGTCATGCAAATAGTGATCCCTGGGCATAGACATCAATCGTCTATCAATGTCTGCACCTCACCAACCTTTTTTCCTCCTTAAATACCCCTAATTAATGCTACCCTACTAAAATGACCAAATCAGGATAGGGGTACATATCGTTGGTCCATGCTCTGGTGGTCACTAGAATAGTCTAACCCTCTTGTCGCATTGCTTATGGAGTGGAATCTGCACGATCTTTACTCCTTCTCTCTAGGCTCTCTAGTGCTCATTGACTTGTGAGTGTGAAAATGGCTCTTTTAGGGGCCTCATGTGGCCTATATATGCCCTTCTTGCACCTTTCTATCAACTTTTCTCCACTTCCTCACCATCATTTTTCCAAGCCTTTTTCTTCTTCTCATGCTTTTCATCTTTTCAAGAATTTTAACATAAAATAGTCAATTTTCCAATTAAATTCTCGAGGGTGCATACCTTACCCACGTCTTCATGATGGGGCATCTTTTCTCTATCTTTTACCTGTCACCAAATTTTTTGTCGCGTAAAAGAGGGGAAAAATGTAGACACCTAAAATTAATTAAATTAATATTTAATTACTTTATCCTTTTCGCATAATTAATTATATTAATTGTGTTGGTCCTTTTTCTTCTTAAAATTAATTAAATTATATTTTAATTAATTTTATCACCTTATCCTTACTATTAATTTATCAAAATTAATTATATTTAATTCTTCTAAAATTTATTCTAATCCCCAACCTTAGTCAATATTTCTTCTAAATTCTAATTATTTGATTAATCCTAGTTAATTAACTAATACCTCGATTCCTACAAATCACCCTTCTAATCCCCATCATCTAGCCTAATTATTTTTTTCCTAATCATGATTACCATATTCTCCAATTTTATATTCCTCCACTCATTCTCTCTCCTCATGTCCCATCCTCCTAACTCACCACCTTCCCTCATAATCCCTCATTAACCCACCCAATTATCTCCCTTAATCATTTGCACATCCCTCATCACTTTGATTAGGGATGGGTCAACTCTTTGCCATAAATGGCTTTCCCATCTCATCCTCCAACCATAAATGTTACCCACTTTTGTCTATCCAAGGAATGTCAAGTCCCTTGCATCTCCCCATGCCCCTCTTCCTAAGGAATTTTTAATTCATTTATCCTTTATTCTTCCCATGCTACCTCTTTCTTGGGAATTTTTAATTCCCCTTGTCCTCTCCCAAGGAATTTTAAATTCCTTTCCTTTCTTCCCAAATTACTTGGGGAGCTCTTCCCCATGTACTTGGGGAGCTCTTCCCCATGTACTTGAGAAGTGTGGAGAAAAGAAATTCCTTTATCAAAAATCTCTCGGATCTCCCACTTGTCCTCTCAAATCCTCTCCCACTCACTTTCAATCCTGACCCTCCATTCCTCTTTGATCTTGGTCATCCATTTTGGTCCCCTCCAATCTATAAATAGGAGTCTCCACCCTTCACAATCATAATCCATCTCATTCATATTTTTATGTTGTTCATTTGAGTCACAAAGTCATCTATCATACCCACATTTTCCCAAATATTGTCGCATATAAGTCAATCCATCCATCACATTATCAAAATCATATCATCTGTTGTGTAGTGGAGAGAAATACACATCCCTCATCCTAAGGATCAAATCAAGTGGACATCAAGGGCACATTTCCACTTCCCGTTCACTTGGAAGAGGTGAAGAAGGTGGAACAACTTTTACTTGTATGCATTTTATGTTATATTGTGTTGTTTTTTAATATTCCATGCATGTGAGTTTGCTAACCCAAATTTAATCATCCTCGAGTATAATGGTTCTCCAAGGGAAATCTCACTCAGGGGTTTCATTTGTATTTCATGCTCTATAGTTGTGAATTTTTGTAATAGCTTCCAGGTGTTTGTTGCAAGATTTGCAGTGAATATTGTAGAAGTGATTTTTAGTTTGTTTTGTTGACTATAATAGCATACTTTTCTAAAATTTTACTATTATAAAACATTTTGGGACATTAAATTTCAATAATATTTCAATTTGGTGTGTTTGATGAACTTTGTGGTTTATCTGATTTATCATTTTTCTCTATTTTGCAAATCTAAAATAAAATATTAAAGAGCTCTTCAAATCTGATTTAATAATTTAATAAAGGATATTGTAGTGGTATCAAAGAAAATATATTGCCATCATGTAGGGTTTGGTGTTTCAAATCATGGGAAGCTTTTATGAATCTATTCATGATTACTTCATGAGAAGTGCCCCTAAAGGGAGGAAATCAGTTCTCAACTCTATTGGTAAACAAACTTGTCACTTTGAATTTCTTGACAAAGTGCTCAACAGTGGAGTGACAAAAATCTCACCACAATTGGAGAGATCGTTCCTTGAATATGACCTTCCTCTGCGTTCGAGAGGGGCAACTCCCTCGTACGATGTATTTTAGTAATTTTTTTAATTTTTTTTTGTGTGTGTCTGTGCATGCATGCATGCATGTATGTATGTATGTATGTATGTATAGATATGTAGATATGTAGATATTTATGTATATATGTAGATATGTAGATATGTATATATATACATATATGTATATGTATATATATACACATATATGTATATGTATATATATACACATATTTATATATGTGTGTGTATACATATATACATAAATATCTACATATCTACATATATATACATATACATACATATATATATACACATACATATATATGCATATGTATATATATATACATATATATGTAGATACATAGATACATGCATACATACATACATACATATGTGTGTGTATCTATATATATATATATCTACATATACATATGTATATGTATATATATTTACATAAAAATATATGTATATATATACATACATACATACATATGTATATGTATATGTATATGTATATGTATATGTATATGTGTGTGTGTGTGTATAGATGTAGATACATACATACATACACACACACATGTGTCTGTATGTATATATGTGTATATATATGTAGATATATGTAGATATGGCACTTATAGAAGAAAAACCTAACAACAAATATACATATACATATGACACTTATAGAAGAAACTCCTAACAACAAATATACAAGTATTGTACAAACTTCCTGAAATATATTTATGACACTTATAGAAGAAACTCCCAATATAAAATATACAAGTATTGTACAGGCTTCATAAAAAGTATATCAATTTTATTCATTGTGAAGGCCAGAGTGTATACATAAGACTCTCAAAAATGGAAATATGTATAATCTTTGATACATTTGATTCAAGGTACCAAGAAAGAAACACGCCAAAACCTCTCTTAAAATTAATCTTTAATACTTGCAATTTAACTCAACAAACTCAAAGACTTGTATTAGCTACAACATATAATGGACTAATAACATTTGAATACAAATCAATTTAATAAACACTTCAAAAAGTGGTTTGTATTCATCTTGAGGAGTTACACAATTCCACAATATCTTTGAGTCACAATTGCTAAAATGTCAAAAAGTACTTTCAAATTGTTATATCTCTTGTATTTATAGACCTCTTGTCATAACTTCTTTTTCAGGTTAGCAATCAACTAAATTAGAGAATGGAAGTTATTCATGCTTTTATAACCAACTCTAACTTTTACAAAATCAAAATCAAAATCCTAACTTCAACAAAAGAAAAGTCAAAATCTTAACTAAAACTCAAAATTTACCAAAGTTACAATATTTATGTAGATATCAAAATTGCAACTTTATCCAACTTGTATAAAGAAGCCAACTATGGAGTAAGGTGAGGAGCAACTTTGAAGTTCACATTCATGCACTTATGTTGGTATCTCCAGTTGACGTTCCTTGACTTGCAGGTGGCGGTTGTTGTTGTGAAGGATTTGCTTTATATGCTCTAAACAATTTTATGGCTTGAACTAAGGATTTATTCCTAAGAATGATCACACTTTCCATCCTTAGTTTCCATTTGTCATGATTTCGCTAAACTTCATCTAATTCTTTGTTGCAGTTAGGTAGGTGGTAAATGCATGTGCCTAGAGCCACTGAAATGACGCTCAATCCTTTCATCACATATGCACTTGAATTTTGTTGCAGTTAGGTAGGTGGTAAATGCATGTGCCTAGAGCCACTGAAATGACGCTCAATCCTTTCATCACATATGCACTTGAATTTTGTTTGTCACTAAATTTTGTATTGATCTTAGCTTCAAAACTATTCTGCATCTGGATCGTAAGTCTGCTCATTAAATAGTATGTCCTTAATGATTGTCGATAAATCATTCAACACTTTCGTCTTGAGCTGCCCACAAGTGTTTAACCATATTTATTGTTCATCTATTATTTGATTCATGCTTATATTTTTTCATTTTATGTCCTCAAGCCACATGTTAGATCGATTTTCTCCTTCACTTGAAAATTATTCATAATCTTTTGCCTGAATAGCCATTACTTTTTGATGTTTCTTATCTATTGTGAAATCTCCTACACCATCTAATTTGCCTTGGTTTACATTGATTTTATTCCATTGAACAAATCCAAAGCTTGTGCCTTCATCTAAATTATCCAATTATCAACAATTTTGTCATATGATTGATACCTTTGTATGTTTTCTATAGCTTCTTTATTAGCCACTCCTTCAGAATTAGAAACTATTTCTATTGAAGTGGATTCGAGAGTTAAGGCTATAACTCCTACTATTGATTGAAGGCATTAAGATAAAGCTTGAACTTGTTCCTTGAGTTGATCCTTAGTTTGTTTATCCTTATTTGCTTTCTCTACCAATATGGCTACGAAGACTTGAAAGTTATGAACAACTCCTTCATGTTTGGTAGGATTCAAATCTACTTGAGATACATTAAAATCCACTTCATGAACCTCATTTGTATCTTTATCGGTAGTAGGTTGTGCAACTTTAACAAACAAATTTCCTAATGAAGGATTCACTGCTAATCTAGAATCTACTTTGGTTTTCTTCACTTTCACATTTTTATGAACCAAATTAGCAACTGCCTCCATATTTGGTGTCTAATTGGATAACTCTCTCTTTTTTCCTTTCTATACTTTGTTGGAGCCAAGATGTAGATAATTTTGATGTAGGAACGTTTGAAACCAACGATGGAATAGTTTGATCATTCACAATATTTGTAACTGGAACCTCTTGAGACACATTGACATCATAAGGAGGAGTGACTGTAGGGGAAGGGATTGAATTAATTATCTCTTCCGTGAATGATGAAGGCAATGAATTTATTTCTTGAGCTTCTTCTACCATCTCTTGTATTGGATTCATATTCTTCTCCTTTGATTTGACCTTTTCTTTCTCATTATTGAATTGTTTTCACATATTGCAGAAAGGTCTATTCCTTTATTAGGATCTTTATCATCACCTCTACCTTGAGCACTTTGCTGCAAATTAGTAGTTGAAGATGAAATATGAGAAGTATATGGCATAAATGAGCCTTCATGTGCATCATTTCTTTTAGATTAATTACTTCTTCTTTGTTGTCTAGTGGTTGTGGCTTTTGTAATTTTCTTTTTAACCCATTCTTCTATCCTTTTTATAACATAAAAAATTTCTTTCCTTCAAATCTTTCAATTCCTGAAGTGACCAATCAATGAAGGGTAATGGTAATAACTAGATCCTCTCAAAATAGAAAGGATCAATCAAATCTGATTTATCCTCTTGTATACCAGACACATCCCATCCCAATTTGAAATCAATAATTTTCCTAACAGTGAATCTCATCCAATCCCTTCTTCTCACTTCAAATTCATCTTCACAGTCTTCCTAGAAGTCTTCCCTAGTTGGGAAGTGAAGGTATCTTGGCCCCAACTCTAAATTTTCTCTAACGTATATTTTACTATCAAATTGAAACCTCTTATTATAAAAGTATAAAATGAGTTTGACAATAGACCTTTCTATGTTTTGAGCATATAAAGAGGAGTTGTTGTTGTAATGACCCATGCCAATTGGGAAAGGGATAAATTTTTCTTTTCTTTTCTGACACTTCTTATTAACATGGCCAAGATGTCTGCAAACTTCAATCATCACAAGTTTATCATCTACAAACTGAGCGGCATGAATGGGCAACTTGTTGGCATTATGTTGTCATTGATGTCAACCAGTATGGAATGGGCACCGGTGAGTAAGTAGTGATGACCGGTATGGGTGAAGTAAGAAACAATGTCAACTTGTATAAAGGATGAAGTGTGTAAGTAGACAGAAAAGGAATGTTACTGGTACACATGAAGTGCATCATCTACCAATAAAGCAGGACCATCGGCAAGGCAAGGCAAGGCAAGGCAAGGAAAGAAAGCAAGGAAGAAAAGAAGAACAGGGGGATGTGATCACCAGTATACAAAGAAAAATATAATGCAACTGGTAAATGGACCAGCATGTTTCATGGAAGACCAAGTTGATCCACCGGCAGAGAAGAGGTCAACAGGTATGAAGGTCCACCAGTGAATTTAGGTTATACCAGTAAAGTGAGTTGAAACAGTAGTATGTCTTGGTCGATGAAGGATGTCAAACCGGCTTTGCAGTCTGAGCATAGGTGGACGTCGACAATGATGACAAGTGGACACCAGGTGGCGAGCACGCAGAGTTGATGAAGTATCCATTGACGTAGTCGCTTGACTAGCAAGTTGGCATTAATGAAGAACCCACAAATCATGGAAGGATGGTGGGATGTTGCAGCTCGAGGGAGACAGAGTGGCAAGGTGATTGAACTGGCCTTGCAGGACGATCCCATCCTTGTACTCGTTGGCTAAAGGAAATAGTTGATCCATTAAAGGTGACTGACAGAGAAACACCGAAAAGAATTTTGTAGACATCTAAAAATAGAAAACATGCATTGGAAGGCAAGGATATGGCGGTGTTGTTTGATATGATAAAGATCATCTTTCCAAAAAAGTAGATCTGATCAAGTCGGATACGGATTGAGTTGGTAGAGGAAAACCCTAGCAAGCCACTATTTGAATGTTGCTTTTGGCCGGAACCCTCACATACAAATATGTGAACTCAAGACTGAAGATGTTGATGTTGGATGCGAGTTGTGAGAGAGAAGAGAGCTTGAGAAAGAAAAGAGACTAGCTGTCTAAGAGTTCCTTCATAGAGAGACAAAGTGTGAAGTTAGCAGGCTGAACCGATGAGAGGTTCTAACCGGCAGAGACAGTGTAACCGGTAAATTGTTAGAATCTTAACAGTCGAGCGTGCCAATAGAGATTTTATGGTTAAGAAGGCATCCAAGTGTGATACTAGGTAGGGTGAGGTTCTGAGAAAGAGAAGAGAGGCAGAGAGTAACTGGTAAGAGATCAGAGAGAGAAATTTAATAATCAACAGATGAAGGACTGGTGAAATAGAGGAAGGTGATAACTGGTATACATCAGTTGATCAATTATTGCAGAACTCATTTGTAACTAGGTACTATCATTGTATTAAAATTGTATTTTATTGTATTACTCTGAGTTGGTGCTTGGTGTAGGGGTTGGTGCTCCTTGGGTTAGTGCTCTAAAACCAGTAGGAGTTGGCACTCCTTGGGTTGATGCCCTAAATCATTTATAACTTGTTGTTCCATTGTGAGGCTGGATTGGAGCAATAGACTCCAACAGCATTTCTCATCGAGGTTTTTCCCATATTGGGTTTTCCTCGTACATCTGGTGTTGTGGGTTATGCATTTATGTGTTTGCCTCTTGTGACATCCTCTCATATCTTACCAGTTTGATTGCTTAGTGTTTAGGTTGTTAACTAGTACTCGAAGCTTGGTTTAAAGAGAAAATATTTTTAGGAACCACTGATTCACCCCCCTCTTAGTGGTATGTTGTGTTCAACAATTGGTGAGCAGAAGAATGGAGACCTATATTTCCTCTCTTGGTTTTGATGTGTGGATGTCTGTCAAGAATGGGACAGTATGTCCCTAGTGTTCCTCCCACTGATTTAGATGCTAAGAAGGAGTATGAGAACAATGCAAAGGCTAAACATGTTATTCTAAGAGGGTTGTCAGATAATGAGTTTGTCAAGGTCATGCACTATGCATTTGCCAAGGAGACTTGGGTTAAATTGCAGAGATTATTTGAAGGAAATTCCAAAGTCAAAGGCCAAGCTGCAATCACTAAGCGGTCAGCTTGAAGGATTCAAGATGAAAGATGAAGAAAAGATTGCAGATTACCTTCATAGAGTAGATGAAACTGTGAACACCATCAGAGGACATGGAGAAGAAATTTATAATAAAATTATTGTCAAAAAGGCACTTAGATCTCTCACATCTAAGTATGATACTAAGGTCTTTGCCATAGAGGAAGCCAAGGATCTTAAAACCTTCACAATGGATGAGTTATTTGGCTCCCTAACTACCTATGAAATGAGGACAATCGGTGAAGCATCCTCAAGGAAAGAGGTAGCCTTCAACTTCATCAAAAAGGGAAACGAAGAGGTTTCTGATAAAGGATCTTGTGAAGACTCGGATGCAGAGGTAGCCAACTTTGTCAGAAATCTCAAGAGAGGATCCAGTAAGTATAAAGGAAAGTTACCACTCAAATGCTTCAATTGTGGTAAAGTTGGACACTTTGCTACAAAATGTCCCTATAATGAAACCGGTGGAGATGAACAAAGAAGTTTCGGCAGATCTGTCGGTAAATACAAAGAGAGGAAAGTCTACCAGAAAGGAAGAAGGAGCTATTGTAAGTAGAACATCTTATATATCATTGAGGATGATGCCACAGGTGAAGAAAGTGCATCAAAAGATGACTACCATGAAGATGAAAGAGAAGTTAATCTCTTTATGGCACTAGATGAACCGGTTGTGGAAGATGAGGAAGATGAATACATTAAAGTTTAAGAGGATCTAGAAGGCAAGCTCATAAGTTCTCTTGAGGAGTTAAGTAAGACAAGAAGAGAACTCAAGAAAGTCAAGCTAGTTGTAGCAGAACAAGATCACTTGAAGCAATCCCTGGATGAATTCAATCAAGTTATCTCTGACTTGAAACTCCAGTTGGAAGAAGCCAAGAGGATATGTGAAGTTACATCCTCTGGTTTGATGGAAAAGGAAAAGGAGCATCAAGACCTAGAAGAAGAAATAGTGAAGCTCGGAAAGGAGCTTGAAAAGAGTAAGGATGAACTGAAAGTGAGAAGCAAATATGAGGGTAGCACAAAAGCCTTGGACAAGATGTTGAGAAAATAGAAGCAATATAAAGATACCGGTGGCTTAGGATTTGAAGAAGCACAAAGTTCAAATAGAAAAGATACATTCGGTAAGGAGATACAATTCACTTCTTCAAGTGAAGGTGAAGAGAAGAAAACATTCATAGTAAGCAAGGATACTGGTAAGAAGACTTATGTAGAAGCTATTAGAAACCGCCACACAAACCGGTATATAATCAATGAACTGGAGGCCACACTCAATATGTCAAAATACAGATCTTAGGAGAAATGCAAGGGTTGATCACGAAGGATTCACTAGAGTTAGCAGCATGAAAAGAACACCCCCTGTGAGACAGACGTTTGCATGACCAAGGCAACCTAACCCGTATGTTCCAAACTTTCATGGTTATTGTTACCAGTGTAACAAATGTGGGCATAGGTTAGCTATCTGTAGATTAACAAATAAGCCCACTATGAATTATGAAAATAGAAACTCTTTTGCTGCACTCCGGGAGATTAATGTTGTCTGCTATCAATGTAATGGATCGAGTCATAGAAGTTATGAGTGTAGGAGAAGTCAACCGGTTTCCTACAATAATTTTTCAAACTCATCATTTAATATGAATGTAAAGTGTTATAGTTGTCATGAGTTTGGACATATTGCTAAGCATTATAAAAATGGGAAAATCAAGAAGAAGAGGATAGCTCCTGGACAGGAACTAGTAGTCAAACCAGAGCATCAAATTGCAGTTGACAAGAAGAAGGAAACTCAACCAATTTGGGTTGAGAAAGAAAAGGACAAAGAAGAATCAAGTCTGATAGTGAAGACTACCCTACATGTAGAAAGAAGAAACTTGTGGGTTGTAGACAGTGGTCGTTCCAATCACATGATCGGTGATAAAAAGAAATTTATCAAACTTGAGGATTGGAATGGTGGCTTAGTGAGGTTTGGAGACAACTCATCCATCAAAATAAAGGGAAAAGGTACTCTAAATATTGATGGAAAATTGAAAGCATGTGATGTATATTATGTGGAAGGCTTGAAGCACAATCTGTTGAGTGTGAGTCAGATGTGTGACAAAGGTTATAAATTCACCTTTGACTCTATCGGTTGCAAGATAAAGAAGGAGAGTATCGGTCAATTTGTAGCAAAAGGAAAGAGGATAGATGGAAATGTATACAATCTGAAAGAATGTTTTGAATCCCAATGCATGTTGGGACAAGTGGATGAAATCTAGTTGTGGCATAGAAGATTAGGCCACATAAATTTTGATAATCTAGTTGCAGTAAGCAAAAAGGGTTGTGTGAGAAATATTCCACCCATCATCAAACCAGTAAGCACATTTTGTGATGAATGTGTGAAAGGAAAACAGACTAAAGTGAGCTTCAAGACAAAAGAACACAACACCTCAAGACCACTTGAACTTGTGCATACAGATCTATGTGGTCCGACTAGGACAAGAGCTCTTGTCGATGAGAGATACTTTATGCTCTTCATTGATGACTATTCAAGAATGACATGGGTCACCTTCCTACATGATATATAACAATAAATTTATAGATTCAAGATCTTCCAGAAGATGGTAGAGAAGAAAAGTGGGTGCAAGCTGAAATGCTTAAGATCAGACTGGGGTGGAGAGTTCACATCAAATGAGTTTGAATATTACTATGAAAGACATAGAATCAGGAGACAATACTCAACCCCCAGGACACCACAACAAAATGGTGTGGTAGAAAGGAAGAACAGGACAATCAAGGAAATGGCCAAAACCATGTTGAATGAGGCAAGTTTACCGGATATGTATTGGAAGAAAGTGGTTCATGCTGTAGCATATACTTTGAACCGGGTTTAGTTGAGAACAAACAACAATATGACACTTTATCAATCGTGGTATGACTAGAAACCCTCGGTCAAGTACTTCAAGGTGTTTGGGAGTAAATTCTTCATTAAAAGAGATCAGGATGGCTTGGGCAGCTTTGACTCTAGGAGTGATGAAGGGATCTTCCTTGGTTACTCAACTCACAGTAAAGCCTACAAATGCTACAACAAAAGACTAAGAAGAGTCAATGAGAGTGTGCATGTAAGGGTTGATGAGGATATGCATAAAGGAAGACAAGCACAAGTGAACTGATATGATGATTTCAGTGATGAAGGTGAAGAAACTCAGTTAGACAATGAACCAGAAGAAGCATCCAATAAGGTCCCTAACCGGTATGTGCAAAAAAACCACCCGGAAGAGAAAATTTTAGGTAATAAGAGTGATGGTGTGCAGACTAGAAGAAGACTTTCCTAGAATGATGAACAAGTCAATTTTTGCCTCATGACTGAAGTGGAACCTAAGACATTCAATGATGCCAGCAAAAGTCAAAAATGGACGGATGCCATGGAAGAAGAGTTATAGCAAATTGAGAAGAACAAGACTTGGGAATTAGTCGCTAGACCAGAAAACAAGAACATCACTGGCACCAAATGGGTCTACCGGAACAAGATGAATGAAGAAAGTAAAATTGTTAGGCATGAGATGTCAATTATTGGAGAGTTGACATACTTTCTTGGTTTGCAAATACCACAGCTAGATAAGGGAATCTTCATCTCACAAACCAAGTATGCAAAGGACATGCTAAAGAAGTTTCGAATGGAGGACTGCAAACTAGTGAGTACCCCCATGGTGACCTGAAGCAAACTGAGCAAGAATGATGAGTCACCGATGGTGGATCAGACCTTGTATAGATCCATGATAGGCAGTTTATTGTATCTTACTATTTCTAGACCAGATAAAGTGTAGGCAGTGTGTATGGTGGCTAGATTTCAAGCAGAACCTAAGCAATCACATATTAATGCAGTTAGCAGAATTTTTAGGTACCTGCCAGGGACACTCAATTATGGATTATGGTACCCTAAACAAGGGGAATTCATCTTGGAAGCATATACTGATGTTGATTAGGTAGGTTGCATTGATGACCGGAAGAGCACAAGTGGTGGTGCATTCTTCCTAAGTGATCGATTGGTCTCATGGTATAGCAAGAAGTAGGATTCAGTCTCCCTATCCACTGCTGAAGCAGAATACATTGTTGCTGACACATGTTGCTCTCAAGTGCTTTGTATGAAAAAGACTCTCAAAGACATACAAGTGGATATCTATGATCCTATTCCCATCTGATGTGACAATTCAAGTGCCATCAACATATCAAAGAACCTGGTGATGTATTCAAGGACAAAACATATAGCCATCAAATATCATTTTCTCAAAGACAAAGTTGAAGGAATAGAAGTCATGATGGAATATGTCCCTCCAAGAGAACAAGTGGAAGACATCTTTACCAAACCATTACCGATAAGAACTTTTGAGTACTTAAGACACAAGTTGGGAGTTGTGTCACCTGCCTCATACATTTAAGTTTGGAATAAGATTTATGGTTCAGGAGGAGTTCAATGTAAAATCCCCTATCTCTTGGACCATATGTTGGACATAGGGGGAGATCAAGTGTTTATGATGCAGTACCGGCATGCTTGAAGTTATGGGTGTACTAGAAGCATCAACTGTAGAAGAAGGAAATTGTTGTAGGAATACCCAAGTGAATTTCATGATTACAAGTATCTACTTTCCCACTTGGCAGCACTCATAGTACATTCACATTTGATTCTTATATACTATTGGTTGAGTGGATTGTGATCAAAGGGAGAGAATACATTGTATAACCGGTGGAGAATGAATTAGATGGAAGGATGCCCCGATCCTTTGTCATTGTTGTCAAAGGGGGAGAATGGTCAAATGGAATGGATGAAGGAATAGAGTGTTTTCACATCAATGGCAATGGGAAAGATTGTTGGCATTATGTTGTCATTGATGTCAACCAGTATGGCATGGTCACCGGTGAGTAAGTAGTGGTGACCGGTATGGGTGAAGTAGGAAATGATGTTAACCAGTATGAAGGATGAAGTGTATAAGTAGACAAAAAAGGTATGTTACCGATACACATGAAGTGCAGCATCTACTAGTAAAGCAGGACCACCGACAAGGCAAGGCAAGGACAGGCATGCAAGCAAGGAAGCAAAGAAGAACAGGGGATGTGATCACCGGTATATAAAGAAAAATATAATGCAACCAGTAAATGGACTTAGTGGATGGACCAGCATGTTTGATGGAAGACCAAGTTGATCCACCGGCAAAGAAGAGGTCAACAGGAATGAAGGTCCACAGATGAAGTTAGGTTATACCGATAAAATGAGTTGAACCAGTAGTATGTCTTGGTCGATGAAGGATGTCAAACTGACTTTGTAGTCCGAGTATAGGTGGATGTCGGCAAGGATGACAGGTGGACACCAAGTGGCGAGCACGCAGAGGTCAGTGAAGTATTCATCAACGTAGTAGTTTGACGAGCAGGTCGGCATTAATGAAGAGCCCTCAAATCATGGAACAATGGCCGAATGTTGTGGCTCGAGGGATATAGAGTGGCAAGGTGATTGAACTGACCTTGCAGAACGATCTGATCCTTGTACTCGTTGGCTGAAGGAAATAGTCGATCCATTAAAGGTGACTAACAGAGAAATGTTGAAAAGCATGTTGTAGATGTCTAAAAATAGAAAACGTGCATTGGAAGGCAGGGATATGGTAGTGTTGTTTGATATGATGCAAATCATCTTTCCAAAAGAGTAGATCTGATCAGATCAGATACGGATTGAGTTTGTAGAGGAAAACCCTAGCACGCCACTATTTGAATGTTGCTTTTGGCGGGAACCCTCACATACAAATATGTGAACTTGAGACTAAAGATTTGTATGCTAGATGCAAGTTGTGAGAGAGAAGAGAGCTTGAGAAAGAAAAGAGACTAAATGTCTGAGAGTTCCTTCACAGAGAGTCAGAGTGTGGAGTTAGCAGGCTGAACCGGTGAGAGGTTCTAACTGGCAGAGATAGTGCAACTAGTAAACTATTAGAATCTTAGTAGTCAAGTGTACTGGTAGAGATTGTATGGTTAAGAAGGCATCCAATTGTGATACTGTGTAGGGTGAGGTTCTGAGAAAGAGAAGAGAGGTAGAGAGTAATTGGTAAGAGATCAAAGAGAGCAATCTGATAACCCTGTGACTGTCAAGTATAGGCCAAGGTTTCATCCTTGCAATGACATACATGAGGTATGAAGACATATGAAAACATTGATTGAGCTCAAATTGCATCAATTGGTTATGAAGGATATTATTGATTATTTCCCCCCAATCAATAAACTACTTACCAATACATATTGTATTGATATACTGGAACATCCATTCATGAAAAATTTTAGAATTTTCATTTCTAATCAACTTCTTAAGAAAAATTACCATGTTTGATATCTCTTCAACGAAGAGTGCTATGTGGAGTGTCCTAGGTAATTGTGATTGACCTTCCTTTGGCAACACTAACTATCTTTTAGCCATGGTAGTCAAGCATTTATTTTTGTTCCTAGCAAAATATACTTTAGTGTTCTCTTTGGTAAAGTCTTTGAATTCTTCTCTAATTGACAGCATGAGATAGATCCCAATGGATATAGGATCAAGCCTCACTATGACTTTACCTTCTGTTGTCCTAACTTCTCTAGTGTTCAGATCATATGCCTTTTATGTATTCAAGAACCAACTATAGACACTGAACAGCTACTGGATGACCCACAGCGTGTGCTAACCCACTATCCAATACCTTTTGTGTCAATGGTGTTTTTCCCTCTTTTCCCATCTCTTCCCAGAACTCATTTATGCTCACATGAAAAAAATTTGTATTAGCTATCTTTAGGAGTGTTCTTTTGAGTACGAAAAGTAGTTCTTTCCCTTGGCACTTGTACTTCATCTTACTTCAAAAATTGAACCTTTAGTAAATATTTAACCCGAGTTGTTTTTTATTAAAGTAAAAACAGGTTTTGAAAGGACCCGAAACCTTTACATTATAAAATCTCCATGAAGTCTCAACCAGCAATTAAGCCAAAAAAGAACACAACAATTAAAAATCCCCATAATAGAGATAAACCAAAAAATAACAAATGGGGCATAGTCAAGAGAAGGCAAAAAAAAAAAGACAGGATAAAACACAAAACATAGAAAATCTAGCAAAAGACTAGTAGAGAAGTAGTCGAGAGCCAGCCCTAATCTGGTAGTTTCACGGTTTGTTCCATCTCTTTCAAAATCTCAGTCATAGTATCAGTAATCTTCTTGAGCTTCTGAAAATCGAGAGGAGGTTCAACTGCCTTTCTTTTCAACGTACCTCTGATCCTTTTGTCGAGTCTCGAAGAAGTGTCTTGTTCAGCATTACCTTCCACATACACCACATTCTGCAACTGAAATTTCTCTTCAAAGCTACTAATCATATTTTTTAAGCTTTCCACAATGGAACCAAGCACCCCACGGCTAGTCTTAACAACATTCTTGATGGATTCCTTAATTTTAGCATTTTCATTTTCCAAAGCTTCCATCCTAGCTTCGTAGCCTCTTTTGAAATTGTCAAAGGTCTCCATTGTGCTTTTGAGGCATTCAATGATAGAAGCCATCTCCTTCTCAGACCTAAGGGAGACTTTATCCATCACTTGTCCTTTATCCATCTACTTAACCTTTTCTTTAACAATTTCTAGGTTGCTGCTATCAGCTCTTTGTTTGAGTTGAATCTCCTTTATTTCATGGAAAACCCATTGGAAGATTTTAAAAGTATCCATGGCCCCATCTCTGAAAAGAAGAAGAACATCAGTAACAGACTCCTTCTTGGAGCACATCAATTGTAAATTGGGGTCAAGAGAGGTCAAGAAGGGTTGTCTTTTCTCAGGGTTTTGGGCAGGGCGGGACTCGCTATAAGCAGAGGGAGAAGGGAATTACCCTGGCTGCATGGATTATCAACCAAAGCACCAACATTAGCAAAGAGAGGGGTGCATGAGGTGCGAAGGTGTATGTTTATGCTTTATTTAATGTGCAAAGTTTGGAACTTAATCATTCAATTTGGATGAATCAGGTCCTTCGTCACCATTTTCACATCTTGCAAACATGTTTATCAAAGCATTTCCAACTTCAATATTTGACAAGAATTTATGTTTTTTATAGATATCAATAACCTATTCGAAACTCCAAGTTCGCACATAGGTATTTAGGAATTTTGTGAATTGCATTCAATGAGATGGCATTGCTTTCGAGAATTATGCCAAACAGATTAGGTTTGTTAATAATGCTTCCATATTGGCATTTCTTGATAGTTGCTAAAGTTGTTTCATCATTTTTTAATATTCTACCTCCTAACTTTTCACCCACATCTATGATGGCTAGTTGTAACTAAAATCTTTTCAAAAGATCCATTTTGTGCATAACCTGTAACCATTGAATTCCATGAGAAGAATCTCTTTGAGGCGTGTTCTCAAATGATTAACATGTGAAACCCATCATTTTGCAGTATTGTTCACATTGTCTTTGTTTCCCATTGATTTTATTTTAATTCACATTTCTTTAAGGCATTTGGTCAAACTGATCAAGCACACTTGCTTTGCTCCTCTATTCACCAATATAAATTGTGATCATTGCAAGTGGTTAGATGACATTTAATCAAACAGTTCATGCACCTGGTCTATGCTTTAATGGACATCCATATGTTGTTCAGTTGCCCCTGTTCTTCCATCTTTTTGCATGCAAGTCGGACAAAGCAAACATATCAAAATATTTGATATGGTCTATATTTGATTATGCTTTGGTGGATCAGTATGTCATGAATTAACCTCTCATTTCCTGAACAAGTTGGGATTATGTTGGTAAATGCAAACAATGTCTGGCTTATACCCAACAATAGCATTTTATTTAAATTTTCTAAAGCCTTTTTCAACAAATTTATTGCATACAATTTACAATCATTGCATTTATGAGATGGCATCTCTTTGATGCATTTTATAGAACAATTTCATGAATTACCAAATGCATTTGCCTTCGAGCTTTAAAATCTTTTTCAACAAATCGATTTGTGCTTCTACTGCGACATTGGCATCCATGAGATGTCATTATTTTGAAGTGTTTTGTTGAATAATTTTGCGTCTGTCTGAGATTCCACCCTCGCACTGTGCATACAAATCAAATAAAATATTTCTAGTTATGATATGTGACCTAACATCTTTTTTTTTAGCGCTTTGATGGTTGTTCATAATTTGTTGCAAAGCCTCTATAACAGCGGGACTAGGATGATATTGTGAAAGTTTGTGGGATTTGGATTTACACAAGTTGCCAAAACCTCTAAAACAAATCCATTATGTGCATATACGAAAGAATCGCTTACCTTGAGATAAAATCTCTTTGAACCGCTTTGTCAAAGAGTTCAAATACCCTATCGATGCTTCAAAAATTGCATTTCATTCTCTGCAATGATTTTACCTAAAGCATTCTGACAAACAATTTTCTACCTATGTGTATGTCTTCGCACTTCGTATGCATATCCAACAAAGTATTTCTAACTATTGTATTTGACAAAATCTATCCTCCATTACACTTTGATAGATGTCAATGCTCTATTTGTGGGCTTCCACATTTGCACGAGTAGGAGGATGCTGGAAAATTGTTGGCTTTGGCTTCACACCAGTTGATTGCATTTGCTTCAAGGTTTCAAAAAAAAATTAATGTCTCTTCGTATTTTTGTTGCAATCATTGGATTCATGAGATGATGCCTCTTTGAGGTATTCAATCAGATAGTTCATGAGCCTGCTTGGACATTCGCAACTACCATATGACAAAACCCTTCATTCATGTGTTTTTAGGTGTGTCCATACTTTGTTTGAAGTTTCCATTTGACGTAGCTGTGGAGTTATCATATTCTTTAAGAGACCATTTGTTCTCTCGTATTACAACTACTGAAGTCTTTACATGGATTCTTAAAACGGTTACGAGAAGTTACTAGTTGGATTCTTGAAAATCAAAACATGAAAGTTAAGGTTCAAGGAGATTTTGTGAAAAAAGTTAAGGTTTGGGCTTCTCAAAACACAAAATTTAGACTTTGGAGTAAAAAGGCGCGCAAAGTTAAGGTTTTCAAAATTTTCGTGCAAAAGTTAAGGTTTTGAAGAAATAAACGTGAAAGTTAGTGTTTAGAGAAAAAAGGTACACAAAGTTAAGGTTTTTAAAAATTTCACGCAAAAGTTAAGCTTTGGAAGCATTATGTGCAAAAAGTTAGGATTTGGGGCTTTCAAAGGTAAAAGTTATGGTTTGGGATAACTTTGGTGCATAAATTTAAAATTTTAAACTTTCACATGAAACAAGGAGTTTGTTGGTCTCAATTTCTGATTTGCTTTGTTTTCTCTGTAAAATCCTTTGCCTTTGTTCACAAAAGAAGAGAACAACAAGAATAGGAAATAAGACAACAATTGACAAGGTTTACAAGGAAACCTCCTACACTTCAAGCTTAACAAATCTTAGGCAGGTATACCTACTTGTGACTACCTTCTCGCAATTTAGTAAATGGCTTACAGAAAACTGATGCAAATTTCTGCAAACCTTCTCACTTTAGCACAACTAAACATAAATGAAATATTTATTTTTATTATAAAGGATCACAAAGAATGTCATGAACACTAGCAACTTAAACCAGTGCCTTATCCAAGCCCCAGAGTCATCAAAATCAAGTTAAAATTTGACAATAGAGTTCACATACATATCACCACTTTGATCTACTGAATCTATATATGCCTGACACATATAAATTCTCAACCCATGCTAGACCCAGTCATCGAATTCATGTGAATTTAGTGATTATCAATGAAGATGAATTAAGTACATTTAATTCTCCTCCTTGAGGAAAATAACTAAAACATTCCCATCATTTGCCTTGTAAATCATTTAACTAAGCAATCCTTGATCATCTAATCAAAATGATAACCAGCACACAAACACAAAGAGATTCGGGCTCAAAATATTTTGATTGTATATTACTATTTCTTCTTCAAAATTTTACATAGACATAAGTATGATTCAAGGTGCCAAAATAAAAGCCTATATGTATTTTGCCAGAGCTTCAATACAAAAATTTTGCGATCCCTTTCTAGGTAGTCCTGGTATCCATTTATAAAAATTGGATGCAACAAGCTTCGGACTTCCCTAGAAGAATATTCTTATCCTAAACATAATTCCCCCCAAAAGTTACATTGATTACAATTGAAGTAGGAGCATAACTAACTAGTTATCCAGCTCTGAAAAGGCCAACTGACATCTCAATATTTGCAGATTAGGTGTCAGGTGTCTTTAATTCTTTAAAATTCCAGTTACCCAAAAAATATATGTTATAAGAACTAACCACTTCAGGTCGCCTATGAACTGTCACATGTTGGAGCATCGGTTGGATCTTCCTGTGCTTCTGTCTCTTTCACAACATATTTGCTTTCCCATTCCTTGAATGTATCATCATCAGGCCAAGAGAAACTAATAATTTTCTTCTTCGGCTTGTTCAAACTTTTCCATGTTTCCCTTAACTGTTTAACTTCCTTCTCCAAAAAGCTAAAATGTGATTTTATTTTTTCAATCTCTTCAATGGTTTGAATAAATAAAGAAGTATCATTTATATTTATAATGTTATTTATTCTCTGAGACAACTTATGACCTAACTCGTCAAGCCATACTTATTTATTTTTCAATTTACTGATTACTTACAAAACCTCCAGGAAACAGTTCAAATTTTTGATTTGCATACTCTTTTCGGTACAAGTTTGCCATCCTTTCTATGTTGAATCTTTCCGCTGCAAACCTGGACAAACCTTTTACTAATTCATAATTAGGTTTGATAGTGACATCAGCACCTACTTCTTCCTAGGATAAAGAATATATGGACTCTAAATCCACCTCTTTGGTAGTCCATTTGTCCAAAATTGGCTCCAAAATAGCCTTATCTTCTTTCAAAGAACCCAAAAGAGTCAATATTATTTTCATAATAATATAAACAATTGTTGCTCCAACAGTATCAGCAAACTTCAAAATTGTACCACTGATCTTCTCCTTGTATTCGCTTGCAAAAATTGCTTGAGCCTGTTTCAATTTCTCCATCTCATCTTGAATGTTCTCAGCTGATTGGAAACCAGGAGTCATGGGAGAAGGGGGGAATTCAACAATTGGGCTGGAAGGAGGGGGCTTAGTAGGAGAAGAAGAAATCATCAGTTGGGAAGACTCACCTTTTTTATGTTGTCCTTCCAATTTACTTTTCAACTCTACAATGGTGCTATCTTTAAAGAAGCTAACTCAATCTTTGCTTCATTATAAGCCTTTAGGACTCTCTCTAATTTTACATGGAGATCAACTTTCTCCTTGGCCTCCTTTTCAGCCACTATCATGCCGAATTTAGCAAACTCTAAGGTCGTGCTAGAAGCTTCAACTACCCCTGTATCCCTGACTCTCTTTACAATCATGCCCCCTGAGTAATCATATTCTGAGGAATATCTCCTTTTATTTTCTTCTCTTTTAAGTGACCACATTACAAGGGTTGCATGGTCATTACTATAAGTTATTCCTTCTAAAGGTTTAGTCTCCTTCCTTACTCCATCAAAAACTATTGCATCGGCTATGTCCCATTCTGGGAGAATTAACACTCCAGCATTTGCAATCAATTTTATCCCTTCCTCAAGGGTAATTGCTTCAAACTCTCTTAGCATTTCCTTCTTTATTTCTACTTCAATAGTAGATGTATCCTTATGGGGTTGTTCAACTCTCCTCTTTTGACATCTTTCCTTAAACTGCCCCATATGCTTTCTCCAAACAAATTGCAGAAAGGCTCCTGTCTTTACAAAACTGTTATCAACCAAAAATTCATCATTGGCCTGCTTAATGACAGGATCCAGTTCTCTACCTAGAAATTCTTCAACAGTCAGGTCCATTTTGGCACCTGTTGGCTCTTCTGGCATCCCTTCTTGCAATTCTCCATAAGTAAATGAAATCTCCCCTAGGCTTCCTAGTTGCATTAATTGTTCAGCAATTGCATGTTCATCACCTATATGCAATGGGGATTGAGAAGAAGAATACAAGGATTCACTTAACTGTGCCTCTTTTCCTAACCTCTGCCTTTTGGGGGAAGCTTGTGACTTGAGAGAATCTTCCATTGGCCTCTTTCCCTTTGATGTAGAAGGTTCATCCCTCCTAGGCATCACCACATTATACCCTTATTTCTTATACATTACATACTCTCCAGGGGAAATGACCTTCGCAAAAACGGGCTTAGTCAAGACAAGCTTGGCTTTCTCAGGATCTGCCTTTATTACAGCATCCTTTTTTCTCATTCAGAGTTTGCATTGCATCTTCAAAGTAATCTGTCAAAAATTTAATCTTCTCCTCAAATAGGTAAAAACTTTTCAATGGATCATAATTCTTGTCAAAATATTGGACAAAATCAAGGGTCTTCTTGTATACCAACCATTTTTCCTTTCTTACTTCCTGCTCAACCAAATTAAATTCATTTCTTATTAGATCTTCAAGGAAGTGAAATTGATGAACTTTTCCCCCACACCTGACTTTCTTCCTAAACATGCCATTGAAGAAGTCTTCAGGATCAGCAAACCTAGCAATTGTCGTTGACAATCTGTATGGCTGGAGGAACTTCTCAAAATGTAGCCAACCACCTTTGGTAATTACAAATTGATGTGTCATGGTGACTGTTGGAAAGATTGTCCCTCTTCCTTTATTCATCAGCTCTGCTTCTTGTAGACCTCCAATCTGCCTCATAATCTCAGCGATACCAATCTTCAAGGGGACCTGATAGGGGAACAAATATGGGGTTCCTCTAAAACCATATACTCTGAAAATAGTGGAAATAAGATATAAGATTATATCACCCCAATTGTGCACAATCTTGATGCTCTTTGCAAACTCCTTAGGTCTAATGAATTCAAGGAGAAGCTTTGGGATCCTAGGGTTCTCTTGGCATATAAGAATTCTAAGCTTAGATTCAAAGCATCTATCAAACTTCAAATAGCTAGCATCTTCTCTGTCCCAAGACAGATCTGCACTCCATAACTGAACTGGCATGTCTTCACCATCTTTTTCTCTTAGTAGGTCCATGTCTTTTGCAAAATATTCCACACCTTTAAACAAAAACATATGCATTAACATGGAATACCACCCAAAAGGTCTATCTACCTTAGCATTATTTATCCCAATTAAGCCCTCATGAATGACATCTGCAAGATAAGGTGCAAAATCATATGTTGTTGCTAAAGACGAGTTCAAAATTTGTGTCATCATAAGCATATAATGAGTGAGCATGGTGTTCTCTGCATCTTCTCTGAAAATTTGACATAGAGACAAATATATACCCTTAGCCCTTAAAATGAAGAAATTCATAGGGAAGGGCTCCATTGTGCTAGGGCCTAGCAATGTTAATCCTCCTATCTTTGCTAGAAATTCACTCAATGGCCCATTCCTAAGATGATCCTTCTGGGCATCATAAACCTTCTTGAGCATTTCAAAATCAATGGGTTCTAAATAACTTGAGGCTTCATTCAGTCGGAATACCCTTCTGAGTTCATCATCAGTAATTTCAATTAGGGGGCCCCCACTTACATTCCTCACAGTCCTAGTGATAGGGTCATAACTTTTTACAATCTGGGTCAACAAATCAATATCCATGAAAACCCCAGGGACCACCAGTTTCCTAACATTTAATTCCCATATGTTATTTATAGGAGCAGGTGCATTCCGTTGACCAAACCCTACCCTGAACAGACCCAAACCTATCATGCCTATCTGGGGATCTCTCAGCCAACATCCCTTGTCATATAAATCATCATCAATCCATAGGCGGGGAGACTTGGGCACAGGTTCCTTTATCTTGGTTGCACTATTCGTGGATTTAACCAGTTGTTCCCAGAAAGTCATCACAAATAGCCCTCTCTTGGTAATCTATCTTTCCCTTAAATTCTCTTCACGGTGCCATCTTATCAATCTAAGGCTACCCTTATTTCAATTGTTATTCAAATAACCCCTTCTAAATTTCCAGCATTAAAGAATGTCACACAAAGAGGAATTGCAAAGCACAATCACAGAGAAACTTACTTGACGCCTAAGAATTCACAGAAACTGTGTACCTTGGCTCTGCTAATCTTCTTGAATGTCTTTTGCGATTAAAGTCTCAAAATAATGTTTTATGAAGGCACCCTGCTAGCAAATAAGCATTAATTACCATCAATGGAGCCACACGTTCTGCAATTAATCCATTTAAATTTCAAATTTTCCCCTCCAACGGACCAAATAGATGTTTTCAGCATGCATTTCCTTTTAGTCGCTTATCCGCGAAGAATAAAACTCGAGCGACTTTCCATCGCAGTCGAGCAATAACCACTAGAACACATATAATCAGCGCACCTTTTAATCACTTAAACCTTCAAAGTGGGCCCATCATTTTGTCACTCACCTACTCTTTGTTTCTGATCCGCGATGAGTAAAGGTCGAGCATCTTCCCACCATGGTTTAGCGATAGCCATTGATTTCCCCTGGACTTGTCGATCCTTTAACACACCCGGGCCCACATTGGTCAGGCCCACCATTTAGTCGCTAGCCCACGAAGAGTAAAGGATGAGCATCTCTTTGTAGCGGTCTAGCAACAACTGTTAGATCATGACCTAACCATTCGATCCTTAAGGTCCTTCATTACTTAGCCATCACCACTAACTGTCTCCATTAACTGTCTGATCGGCCTCGCTGCTAGTCGCTTGTCGCTGAGTTGTGATGAATATTCAACGTGTGACTTCCCATTGTGGTGTCACGACAACCGTTAGATCAAATATAACTTATCCGACCTTTAAGAACCCGACGTGTTCATAGAGGAAAATACTTAGGACTTTAGAAAATATAAAACATTTCAATTTTAATTAGAACTCGACCAAGCCTAAAACTCAAAATGGCCCCTTTCGACGACACGGTGACCCTTCCAATTAAGTGAAAAAAGGTAATGGGCAAACATAAGTGATTTGAAAACAATGCGACACAAAGGCTTTTTTTTTACCACATGACTTTGAAGTTATTAAACCCTAAACCCTTAGGAACCATGGACTCACAGATAGGGAACAATCCAAAATTTAGAAAATTTAAGGATATCAAGAAAAACTTCCAACATCCAAAACATTGATAACACAATTGAGATAGGGATCAAGAATTGGTTGGATGCAACTCAAACTTTTGGATTTAAAAGTTCAAAATTGTAGTTGTATTACATAGCAACAGACTCAAAAATAAGGGAAACTTTCCTACCTAATAATAAAGGAGGATCTACCCCTATCATTTGAACAAAAAGTTCCATGAATAAGGTAGTTGCTAGATGGTATGAGGATTATGTTAAACAATTTGATTCTTTCCAAGCATCTCTTCTATTTCACAAATTTATAGAGATTCATGAAAAGGATCAAAAGAAAAGAGAACAATTGAAGAAGAAATGTCATACAGTGGTACTTGTACAAAAGAATACAAGTCCAATTATTACAAAGAAGAAAGAAGATACCAAAAGTGAGCTCAAAATAAAAAATACATTGTTTTACATGTAAGGAACATTGGTAACCAATTTATAGATGTGGGAGAAATTAAGAAGCAAAAGGAGAAGCTTGTATGAATAAGATGGTGGAACTAGAAAGGGCGATGGATACATCATTTCAATTTCAATATAAGGAAGAAGAATCAAAATTAGAGCTTGAACCTTTTCATGAGGAGTACATAGAACAACCCATTGAGAAATAACAAGAGGATCTTAAAATTCATGAGGAAGGTAAAAGTTCTCTAATGTCTTCTAAAATTTCAAATAGTGAGAAATTGTTTAATTTTCATTATAGTGTTGAAGATGGGTATGACTCCATGAGGGATTATTTGATTGAGTATTATGTAAGTGTGGCTACAATTCCAAAATCAATGGTGGATAAATTTTTGTATTGCCTCTATGGTTATAACTCAATAAATAAGGATGATATTAGAAGAAAGTATTTATTGCAATATTTTGATGGTGCGATCATAATATTTTTGTCAAAATAAGGAGTCTTCTTGTTGGCATTGTGTTGTCATTGATGTCAACCGGTATGAGAGATGTATGTGCAACACTGGTCAAGGAGAATTACAGAGCAGCAAGAGATATCTTTGATATCTTGGTGTGTTTCAGAACACCGTAAGGTAAGACAATGGTTACCGGTACACAAGTTAGTGCCCAACCTATGTGAATGAGGTGAGAAGGTTACCGATGTAGTGTATCACTGGTAAGGAAAGGATGTCAACCAGTAAGTGGAACTTATCTTCTAGTATGCATAGCATGCATCTGAGTTCCATGAGATAATGGATGAGGCAAAGGCAAGTATTTGAAGGCTCACACTGGATTCACCGATGAATCAAAGGAATAATTTGAGTGCATGCAATCAGAGATATGCACTAGACTGTCTAAGAAGGCAGGTTGAAATGCTGGTACAAATGATGGGTGATGAGTTTGTCATTTTGACAAACCGATTGTGACATGGTTAGATATGATCAAGGAGAAGAAAAGGTTGGATAGAGATGAAGTTAGTTGAAGGTTGATGACATGGTGTCATCAAGAGGGTTTTACCAGTATGGATGATCATCAATAATATGGACAAGATGAAAATATAGTTGACTCCTCATCTGATAAAGTTATAAATAATGCAAGTTAACAAATGTGCTAATTGATTAAGCAATCCACCGAAAGAGAAGCAAAGTGCAAGGTAAATGAAAGACTGACTTGAGGGTTTGACTGACAGGGTTAGGAAACCGGCAGATAAGAGGAACCGGTAGAGTGTTTGGTCAGGGAACCTATCTAAGCCGATATGATGATCCAAGATGGCAGTTAGTCGGCATGGATGCCACATGGAGTCAAGGTGGTGAACCTGCATGCAGCAATAGAAGAAATGTACATCGACGGGGTAGCTGCTGAGTTGGTCGACATTAATGACAGATCCCAAAAGTCACGAGACATGTTGCAGGGCTATTGTAGGGGTTTGTGGCTTGAGGTCTAGAGGACAACTATGAGCCAGCTAAGAGCGATTGAGGAGATCGAGGTGGATGAAGGAAACAACAGGACCAATCTTGGTGTTAGACCAAGAGACCAGTCGATAGGGTGAAAAGAAGATCACCAGAGATGGAAGGCGTGATCATGAAGGCGCATTAATGGCAGAATTGTATAGTTGGTAGTCTGGAAGATCAAATCTGACATGATCTGATTAGATTTGTTTTTCCTCGAGGATGGTGAGGAAACCCTAACTGCCTGGAATTTGAATTGTCTTTTGGCGGAAAACCCGGGCTATAAATATGCAAGCCAAAGACATTGTTGTTGTTGAGGCTACTGCTGAAGAGAAGGATATTGTGATGTTGCGAAGTGTGTTACTTATGTATGCAAGAACAAATCAATCAAGTGTATAAAGCATAACTGAGAAGAGATTGAGAGAGAGGGAGAACTAGGTTGAAGTGTTCAACAGGTAGCAGAGCAGAACCGGTAGTGTCCATACCGGCAGAGAAAAAGTGAAGGAAGTTGCATAGAAGGCAAACATATAACTGGCAAAGTATAGTACCGATGAAGAGAAGAGAGTGAGGAGGAGATCCAGCAGAGAATAATAAGAGGAGAGGTGTACCAGTAGAGTTTAATGGCAGCAAGGTTATAGTTGAGAGCAGCAGGAGAAGTGAGTCGATGTAGCAAAGTAGGTATCTCACCGGTAGAGTAAGGTTTATGAAATGGTTGCAATACTCACTTGTAACAAGACAGCTACTTTTGTAATTGATTTTTTCATTAAGAACATTGAGTTGTAGTTCAGTGCAGGGGTTGTAGCCCATAGAACAGGTAGGGATTGGTGCTCCTTGGGTTGGTGCCCTAAACATTGTAATTGTTTTCTTTTCAAGGCTAGATTGGAGTAGTAGACTCCAACAGCATTGCTCACTAAGGTTTTTCCCATCTTGGGTTTTCCTCGTATATATTAATGCTATGTGATGTCCCTTGTGTGATTTCTCTTGTGTAGATCTCCCTACTAATCGATAAGTCAGCATAGAGTTAGATCTATTAATCGGTATGCTCACATAGGACAGCAAAAGAGAAAATTTTGAGGACCACTGATTCACCCCCCCTCTCAATTGTGCATTGTGTCTAACACTTCTAACAGTGAAGAAATGATGAAATGATGATGGATGCCAAATAGAAAGGGGTGTTTCATTTTCTCTAGATTTTATATTTTCTTATGAAATATGATGTGGGATCCCATCAGTATATCCAATATACAAATGTTCAGGATATATGCACATTCCTCTATATATTTTGAGTTTGATCAAGTAATTGATTTTTAAAATAACATATTGAATAGAGATACAATTGAAGGAACTATCTTGACCTACAAGGATGGATGTGTTGATGGCATCCCAATAAGATCTTTTATGAAAAAAAAAGATCCTCAAGTTGATTATAGTCTCATGGTAGCACAATGGAAGCATGGTGGTAACTCCCCAACTTTTACTTTTGTAGAGGATGAATTCCTCATTGGAAACTGTAAATTGGAAAATTGGAAACCTTAGCCAAATTTGCCACTTGAGAGAAAGGTGGGAACTTTACTAGGGTTCAATTTTCACTTGGGGAAAACTTTACATTCAAAAGAGGGGATGAATCTACTAGATCCAATCCCCAAAAGATGCAAGGATTGAATACTAAGTAGATTGGTTGTGATTGGAATGCAATTGACCCTCTTTTGTAAGTTGATAAGACAAAGTGTTGGAATGAAGACAAAGTATGCGAAAATAGTGAGCTATAGATTCAGGATTCAGGCATGCACCTGGATCTGAGAAATTTGGGATGATTCAGAGCTACTCTAAGAAATCTAGCAAAAGTTGCAGGGATCGTGTGTTTGGACAGGGGTGCCCTCCTATCAGTCCTCCAAACTTTTCGCGCATCAAAAAGGGTTTTTTTCGTCTCTGTGAATAAAGCTTAATTCTAGAAGTACAGTTGCGCACCTATTTCTTGCACACGGAAAGAAAGGGAAATGTGTTGGGAATAGGGGTTTCTCTTCAAATCAAACCCCAATTTTGGAATAAACCAAGTGGTTGAAATAATGTAAATGAAAGGACTGAAAGTAGAAATCCTCCTCTTTGAGGGGATGTTGAATTGACTGAAAATTAAATGCTTATACCTCCTTGTGAAGTTTTGTTTGCCTCCACATGAAATTAGGGTTTCATGAAGTACAATGTTGATCTCCTCTTCAATGCCCGAAATCTTGTCTTTATTCCTGCTCCAAAGCTTGAAGGAAGACTGAAAATGCTTAATTGCTATTGAATACTTGATCTCATGTGATTTCCCGATGCTTGATTGAATTTCCTGATATTGTGTGTTATGTCAAGTGAGAGGGGAAATCCATCTTATATACTTGCCAATGGAATTAATTGACTAATTTTTTAACTTGGGCCGACATAGGGGGATTTTCCCACTCTAATTTAAGATGGGCCAAAAGGAGGGACCCCAAGATAGGTCCCAAATAGGGGATCCCAGGGCACCACACCCTAGTCCTGCCCTATTTTGGGGCAGGATCAAGGTGACCTTGAGGTGCAAGTTTGAGAAAAATGCAGGTTTTGACTTGTATGAGAATATTCAGGTCTTTGATCAGGCCGAGGGGTGCAAACACTAAGGCGAAGACCCAAATGCAGTTAAAAATTGCAAGGGTGCAATTTTAGGATGTTACATTTAGCCCCAACTTTAGTGGGAGTATGAGCTTATGAAAATCTTGTCGATAAAGTACAAGGAATTCAAATTGAAATAATTTCACCACATCAAGGAGGCAAGATTCACCAAGCCCCCAGTGGAATTTAGGATCTTACGACTTCAATGATAAGGTAAAAGGGAAGATCATGACACGAAGAGAGAAACATGAATACAACTAGTAAGGTTCTCTTACTATGAGTCATGAAAAGAAGCACCAAAAGTTACAAAGCAAAGACCAAATTCACTAAGTAACTTAAAGTATCAAAAGAGAGAATCATGAGTGGAGTATATGCCCCCACGTTAAAGCCATTGTGTACGCCTTATTGAGAGAAATTTCTTTAAGGTAGGATGCACCCAAATAATACAAGCACGTTATCACAATAATTTAGCCCCCAAGAAAGGACAAATAAAAGGATAATAAACACAAAGCACAAAACATGAGGTGGTTTCACCTAACTGTGTAGTCAGTATGCTTTTTATGATAACTCATGTATATAATGTATATATATATATGCATAGAATCATCCTCATTCCTCAAAGAGAGGAAACCACCATGGAAGAAGGGAACACATGTCTTTTGAGTCAACATGGGAGAGACCAAAAGAGATCTCAACGCTTTGCATCGTCCTCAAGTAGACAACACTAGGGACAACAAATAGAAGAATGGGGAAAAAAATACAAGAATGTCACAAACAAGAAAGAGAGGAGTAAGAGAGAGTCTACAGTGCTAATGAAGATAATCAAGCATGTCGTCCTCCCCCCCGATCTTGTTGATCATTATTTTGGGAAGGTGGAAAACATGCAAGAGGAGCCACGTCGTGCACAATAGATGGAGCTATCATAAGTTCCAAACAAGGACTATGCTCTAATGATAAGTCACTTTGTTCATTACTAGGAGCTAGGATTAATATTTTTGAAAAATTTGCAGATAAGTCATTGTCAACATCAAAATATTCATATTCATCATCAGAAATATTAGGATTACATTTTCATCATTAAGAACATTTTCACCTATTTCTTCATCAAGATTAATATGAAAAGGAGCTCTAATAGGAATAGAAATTGAATGTATTTTGCATCTTGGATAATTAGGTTGAACATCATGTTTAGGAGAAAATGGAATCATGTCAACAGTTGGTGTTTTGGGAGAAGAAATGGTTTGGGAATCAAATTCATGAGCTCTAGCACAACGTCTTCATCACCGTTCTCTTGCACAATGGTTTCGTCTAGTTTTGGTTGAAGGTTGAGGAGGTTTAGGCTCATTAGGTATAGGTTTTGTCTCTCCTTTTAAGGAAGGATCTTTTAGGTTGGACAATAGGAGAGGCTGATTGCTTCTCTCTATAATATGGAGGAGGAACCATACCATATAAAGGAGGAATGGGAGGTGTAGGAAGGAGATCGGGTCCATCATGAGGAGGAGGGATAGGTCTATCCTTAGGAGGAATAGATTGTTGTTTAGGAGGAAGAGTTTATACCTTTAGGAGGAAGAGTGGACTCATCCATAGGAGAAGGAATAGAATTTTCTTTAGGAAGAGGAATATCTCTTTTCTTGGGTGAAAGGATACTCTTCTCTTTAGGAGAAGGAATAGATGCCTCCTTGGGAAGAAGATTATTTCTTTCCTTGGGAGGAAGAACAATCTTATCCTCAAGAAGTGGTATATGATCATCAAGAGGAATACTAAGTGTTGGATTTCTAGGCTTACTCAAGGATAAAATCATTTCATTTTTCTAGTTTTGATATGATCTAAAAAGAGCATCACTTCTAGGTTCAAGAGGCTTGAATTGTTTGGACCAAAACTAATCAAGACAAACATCTCCATGCCTCAGTGTAGGTTGAAATATGCTATGATTAAAAATTATTATTTTATGATTATGAGGAAATTCCAAACACTTATGAAGAGTAGAAGCGATCACTTTCATGGAAAAGAGCCAAGGATGTGCCAGCTTCACACGAAATTGGTCGGATGTCAGAATGGTAGAAAATTGAACATCTAAGCATTTAGTGCTAACATCAATAGGAAGTGTTATAGAACCAATAGAAAGACAAGACAAGTCATCAAAAACTTTAACTATCACATCAATATCATCATATATCACTTGATGCAATTGCAAAGAATAAAGAAATTCTCTAGTTATCACACTAACCATGCAAGCAGGATCAATAAGGACTCCTCTAGTGGGTATACC
The DNA here is from genome assembly GCF_030272615.1 of Cryptomeria japonica. Lineage (NCBI taxonomy): Eukaryota > Viridiplantae > Streptophyta > Pinopsida > Cupressales > Cupressaceae > Cryptomeria > Cryptomeria japonica. The sequence goes on from NC_081409.1 coordinate 591,597,641, forward strand.
TTTGATTTTTTCACTTATGTATAATGGGCCATCGGGTGCCTTAATGGTCTCACTAGGATCAAATGTTATGAAAAAATCCTTAGGAGGTTCTTGTTTATCTACAAGGTTCACAACATTATTGGTTTCAAGGCCAACATCATTGGGACAGAAAGTAAGATGATCAGTCTCAATCACATTAGTGGAATGGGATGGTAAAGGATCAATGAAAGTTTTAATATAGTATTGTTATCAATCAATTCTTGAATCTTACTTCCACTAGTACATTCGGGCCTAATTTTCAACGGCTCACTGTCAAAAGTTTGACGACACGTCGAACTTTCGACAAATGTAACTGTCAAAAACTTGTCGTCGGTATTCCTAATGATTCCATTTGTGTCGGCAGTCCGACGACATTATGAACTCTTCTGACGACTACTATGTTTGCTCCTCCGGCCAAAAATGTTGTTGGATTACAGTCGGAATTCGGACGCTCCCCCACTACCATGAATCGAAGACTGTCCAACAAGGAAGTGATGTTGGACATACAGCATCCTTGTCAGATGTTTCTTTATTTGTCATCAGAATCCCAACGATATCATATGCAGTGGGTCAGACGGCTTGGTCGTCGGTGCATGAAAGCATTGCATGAGTTCTACTTTTAAAAATTGCATAAAACATTTTTTTTTTTTTTTTTGGCAAGGTGGCAATGCCACTTGATATATTTTATTAATAATATATAATTTTTATAATATATTTAAAAACTGGTTCAAACTGAGCTCCCAGAGAAGAGAATATAATTTTTAATTTATTTGATTTAGTGTTATTTGCAAAAAAAGATTATCAATGATGTTTCCTTTCTCCAAGAATTGTCTAGGATCTTTCCATCAAATAATATTTAACATCTAATGACTAAATCTTTTATTTACAAATGCTTATTTTATTGAATTATCATCTGAGTGTGAATTATAATTTATATCTGTGCGGAAGAAGAAGATACAAGCTAAAGACTTGTGTGCAAGTAAATTTCATAAAAGAAAGCAAGCAAGCATTATCTTGAATGACATGGAAACAAGCTCATCAGCTGCCTAGAAGAGAGCAATTGGAGAAAAGCAGAGGAAAGTGTTAAAGGGTGATAAATACATAGAGAGTATGCAATACAAACAAACAATGTCTGGAGTGTGTGATGTGACGTCTCTAATTTATATCTCGAGGGACTAACTGGTTTTGGAGTTCCTAGGAAACCTATTTGGCCACACTTGCAAGAAATCAATGTGTTCATGCAAGGACCACCTTTTTTCTATTATGAGAATGATGATTTTGTACTGAAGGATATTTGGAAGGCAATATCCAAAAATTTCTATAGTGTGCAACCAGAGTTGGTGGACTCGAAGTACTTTTCGGCTTCCAGAAGACCAAGAGGTTATGTACACAATCTCTCAATAGAAGGGCGATTTCAAGCATTACCTCTCCCCCCCATGACTATTCAAGAATAACTTCCTCAGACAAAGGACTATTGGCCTCCATGGGATCAAAGAAAAAAATTGAAGCATAGACTCTAGATGATGTGGTGGTGTCCTTCATGAAGAACTCTGCACTATAACTGAAAATTCACAAGAGAACTGCAAGATGGTGAACAAAAACACATTCTTGAAAAGTGTGAATAATGGAACTTGGTTTGGGTGGGGCTAGGTCAGGTGGCTCCTCTAGAGGTTGACGAGATAGAAATTTTATTAAGATTTGAAAAGATCACACTCATGGAACTTCTTATGCGACTGATCGATTGCGATGTTTGGGTAATGCATTCCAAATAGATACAGTTGCATACCATTTATCTATCTTGAAATCATTTTATCCTGGTGGCATTAAATTAAAGTACTTTCTCTATTTTCTGGTGATCTCTGGAGCAGAGGTTACTTTGCATTGACCTGGGATACATTTAAGTTGTGTTGTATCTGAGGAAATATGTATCTGAGGTTGATGGAATGCAACCTCTGCTCCATCAATACCAGAAAATAGAGAAGGTACTTTAATTTAATGCCATCGAGATAAAATGCTTTCAAGACAGATAAATGGAATGCAATTGTATCTATCTGGAATGCATTACCCAAATAGCGCAATCGATCAGTCACACACGAAGTTCCATGAGTGTGATCTTTTTCAAATCCTAATATAATTTCTCTCTCATCAACCTCTAGAGGATGCACCTGACCTGGCCCCACCCAAATCAAGTTCCATTCTTTGCACTTTTCAAGAATGTATTAATGTTCACTATCTTGCAGTTTCCCTAATGAATTTTCAATTATAGTACAGAGTTCTTCACGAAGGACACCACCACATCGTCTAGAGTCTATGCAATTCAATTTTTTTCTTTGATCCCATGGAGGCCAATAGTCCTTTGTCTGAGGAAGTGTTTCCTTAATAGTCATGGGGGGGAGAGGTAATTCTTGAAATCGCCCTTCTATTGGGAGATTGTGTACATAACCTCTTGGTCTTCTGGAAGCCGAAAATTACTTTGAGTCCACTAACTCTGGTTCCATGCACTATATAAATTTTCGGATATTGCCTTCCAAATATCCTTCAGTGAAAAAGCATCATTCTCATAATAGAAAAAAGATGGCCCTTGCATGAGCACATTGATTTCCTCCAAGCGTCCCTTCGGACATAAATTAGAGATGTCACATCACACACTCTAGATATTGTTTGTTTGTATTGCATACTCTCTATGTATTTATCACCCTTTAACACTTTCCTCTGCTTTTCTCCAATTGCTCTATTCTAGGGAGCTGATGAGCTTCCTTCCATGTTATTCAAGATAATACTTGCTTGCTTTCTTTTACAAAATTTACTTGCACGTGAGTCTTCAGCTTGTATCTTCTACTTCTACACAGATATAAATTATAATTCACGCTTAGATGATAATTAAATAAAATAAGCATTTGTAAAGAAAATATTTAGTCATTGGATGTTACATATTATATGACGGAAAGATCCTAGATCCAATTCTTGGAGAAAGGAAACATCATTGATAATCTTTTTTTCAAATAACACTGAATCAAATAAATTAAAAATGTTTCATGTAATTTTTAAAAGTAGAACTCATGCAATGCTTTCATGCACTGACTGCCAAGCCGTCTAACCCATAGCATTATCCATAATATAACAAATCACCATAATATGCTATTATAAAGTATCTATACAAAAATGTGAAAGAACATTAAATTACCATTACAAACCAATAAACCATAAAATAGTGAAAATACAACCATAACCAAAAAAATCATAAATAGAAAGGGATAAATAAAAACTCAATAATTTCAAAATCTTAGATTCATTATACCACATTACAATCCACTAGGTATTCAACCTCTATGCCCATCGTCTGAACACATTTTAAGCTATCTCGATGCCCGATGATACTAGCAGGATAACTCGCATCGATCAGCAAGAAGAGAGGTCATCAACTTATGTTATCTTGATGAGTACGAAAAAATCAATGACAACACAAAATCATATTTAAAACATCTCCCCCTTTGTCATTGATGGAAACACTCATGAAACCACCAAAACACCAATATATCTCTCCCCCTTTGACATCAAAGATAAGGACGTCTCTTCATCATTGTACAAACTCTATCAATCTCTACAAAATTTCTTCCCCTATCTTCATCATCTCCCCCTTAATATATGAACAAAACTAAGAACCAAAATTGTGCTCCAAAAATCTTCTACTCATCTACATATGTTTGTACAAAAACAAAAAAAATCTTACCCACAAAAACTAAGTAGCTTGCATGGAAGGGGGCATGATACCCTTGCGAACAAACTTGAGTTGATACCAGGAGGTCTTCCAATCTTCTTACGTAGAGGCCAAAATATTGTATTGACTTTAAATATTCAAAAGAATATCCTCTGCCTCCCTACAGTTATCTGAAATCTTCACCACCAAATCAAGCTTCTAAGAGTCTTCAAACAGTCTCACCATGCTGGTGAGTTGCAAGTCTATAACATCTCTCAGATGATCGAACTGTTTCTTAATTTTGTTCTTCTAATTAGTCAATGGATTTAGTTGCATGTACAAGTTTTCTATTTGAAGCCTTTTTTTTTCCTTCTGAATCATTCTTCATGTCTATAGTATTGGATAGTTTTACAATTTGTGATGCTATAATATCTATGTGACCCTTAATGTCCTTAGTATATTTAGGCCATTTCTTTTAAAACATGTATGTCACCACTACATCCTTTACACTTTTCTAAAAAAAAAATTATGCTTTCTTGTAGTTGGATATGTGTTGTTACACATCTAATCACCAAAACTTCTAGTCTTTTCTCTTCCACCTTCTTCTCTACATTCTTCAAAACTTTGGCTTCCAATTTGAAAGCATGTTCCTTAAATCCATTAAGCATCAATTGTATTTTCTCTGCACTTGACAAAGACTCATCCAAAAATACTTCTAGAAGTCCTTCATGAAGGACTTTCACTGCATCAATAATAAGTTATGAGCCCTATATTTGAGACTTAATAAAATTATTGTGAGTAGAATGGTGAAGTATATCACCCAAACAAATCATATGCAAGGGAGACAATCACTTAAGGTCCATCTAATCTTGAGACATTGATGCCCACTTTGGCATATCCCATCCTAAATATCCCCTAGGCATGCTTTGCTTCGTGCCCACTTTGATTCTACTCACATCATCTTGAAATCTGCATTTTCAACTCCTTCCTCAACCTCTGTTCAATTTTAAGTCCTCATTGACAAGACTAGGACACCTTAGGTGCCCTGGTACTCGTGATTGGGACCCAAAATAGGACCCCTCATTTCTTTCCCCATGTATGCGAAAAAAAATTAGCTTCATGTCAGTCGGCTCCAAAAATTCAAACATTTGAAGGGGTATACCTACAATTCAAGTGATCTCTTAATTATAAAATCAATTCAATTCCAAGTGAACAAGAAATCAAGCATTCATCAAGCATTGAAGGAGAATCCAAGTTAAAGCACAAAATTCATGATCAGCATTCTGCATGACATCCTAAAACCTTGTGTGAGGATTCAAGAAAGATTCATCAAGGTATCATGTTCAATTTCAAGCATTTTTAGATTAGATCTATCCTTTCCCTCAAAAGGAAAATGTTATACTTCAAGGTTAATTCACAACCCGAGGTTTGACCTAGGAAATGCCCCATCAGCAAACCTATTTTTGTCATTTTGTGTGTAGGAAATTGATTCTGGAGTTACGTGTGAAGAATTTGGCAAAGTAAATGATGACAATCAAACTCAAACTTTGATGGCATCAAAAGCAGAAGACTAGGCCAGTTCACACCTCTTAGTCCCAAGAATTTTTGACAACCTTTTGATAGTAGATTATGTGTACCATCCTAATCCAAAAAGCATTCATTTTGTCTACATTCGATAGGTGAAGGATCTGGTAGATCCGCAACTCCTAGTCCCAACAATTCTACTTGAACACTCTGTCATGGGAGAAGAGATATGACTTCTAGGTCTACTATGGAGATGCTTTCTATTAGTCATATGATAAGAGAAAAGAGAAGAAACGTAAATACTACTAGCTAACAAGTTGTGTAATGTTGGGTGATTCATGCTACATCATGGATTTCATTGGCTAGCAATATGTGTTATGCTAGGTGATCCATGATAGAGAAGATTAACAAACAAAACCATTTGTTCACAAGGCAAACCAAAAACTCGACTACAAAATGGTTGTTGTAGTGACACAAAACACAAACAACAATAATAACTAGCACTTGAAAAGGTGTAAACAACAACAATGATCACACTATCAATCCATGCTATTCCAAGTAACCTTTAACAAATCTCAAAAAAATGATAACCATGCCCTAGGGAGCACTATGTAACACAACACTTTTGGTTTGAGGATATCACATAAATGAATTAACATGAGAAAAAGGAGAGCTCATATGCCTCCCCTTAAGATGTCAACATACCTCTAGGTTGATATCTTAAGGTAGATAGTGATCAAGGATAAGCACCTTCAATGCCAATAAGATACCCTTAATAAACATACATGCATTCCAAGCTAGCAAGAAAGATCCTTTTACATGCCTCATTGCTATAAAAAAGGAAGAGATAGTTGTAAAAGAGATATTTTTCAACAAGTGTAAAGGGATCATTTTAAAGAGGGAGGAAGAGATATTTTCCTAAAGATTTCTACCTCCAAAAATAGACGAGATATTTAATAAAGATGTCATCTTGTAAATTAAGAAATGGGAAGGAGATTAATAATACAAACCTTCCATATAGCTAGGAAATGTTATCCTTGATGAAGGATTGCACATGAAATCATGCGTAGTACCATGAATGACAATGATCCCCTAATAGGGAATTTTGTCCTAATTTTGTTTATGGTTTTTTCTTCAATTTTTCAAGGGGAGAGTAATAAAGTTGGCTTTAAGAAACTCAACAAAATTATCTCTTGTTGTGATTAAAAGTTGTTGGAAAAGTCATAGATATATTAGACAATGGGGGAGGGGATGTCAACAAAGGAGGAGGATAGAAACCTAAATCTTCTTCAGAAAAATGTAATGTATATTTCTCATGAACCTCCACACTTCATTGCACGCATCCTAAATCATGCTCATTGCATCCATGTTTATAATTAAATGTGGTATTTAAATCATGTCTAGAGGAGTGTGTTCATTCATATTCTCAAAGTTTAAAGATCCTCAACCATCATCAAGACATGTGTTGGAAGAAGTGGTTGGAATAGATTTAGAAGAAGCTTGAATAATTGACACATAAAACTCCCTTGAGACTTCATATTTGGATAGAGGGACCTTATATAAAATTAAGGAAGGCGTGAGAGTGATATATGTATTAGTGTAATTATTATGCTTTTTGAATATTTATCCTTAGTATAATATTGGAAATAGTATCTTATACTAATTAGGGAGTCATAATTAGGATATTATTTCCCATTTTTAGTTGTTGATCTCATTATTGAAGACACAAATGATTTTCATAATTTTTAGATATGAAATAAGAGGAATTTGAGGTTGCATCATCATACGCCCATTTTCTGAGGACTCTTGCCAATTGTTTGACATAATGTTAGCACGCTAAAGATTTTGATTTTGAGTCTAATTTGGTGTTAGATCATCATAATTTGATTGTATATACATTCTTGTCTATCATTATTTCACTTGTAGTCAATTGTAGTTGTACATTTATGAGAAATATGTGATGGTTCACCTCTATACCAAATTGAAAACTTTTGAGACAGCAGTCCATATAACACACAACAGTAGCGAACAACATAACACACAGATTTGACAACGAATATTCCTTGTTTTTCAGTCATCATTGGACAAGGGATATTACACAATCATAATAAATAGATTTCAAACCCCATAATTAGTATAGAGAACAACAAATTTGGACTCAAGAGCTTCTAGAGTAATTTTTGAGGTTAAATGAATCTATGAACAATAGTTTAAACATGAATAGTGTTTATTTACACTATGAATATTATTTGATGTCGTGATTAATGTCTTAAGCATGGACAATGTTTTAGGTGTGAATAATGTTTTCAAGTATGAATAGGTTTTTTTGGTAATGAAGAGATTATCTAGGGGCTATGAATAATGGTTTAAGCCTTGTGTAGTTTTTTCAGTCTTTTTTTGCTTGCCTAAAGGAATAGTTTCATGAAAATAGACATTAGTTGGGAATACGATATCCAAATTTTAAAAAATAAATAGACATTGGAATGTTGATTATATGATATAAAACATCTTTAAAACATTTACCCTGGCAATTGCAGCTACAACATGTGACAAAATTCCTCTATTATTTATCATATGATAGATGTTCATACCTTGTTCCAAAACTTCCAATTTCTCTGAGACAGTCTATCAAACAGTCGGTGTGCCATTTCAAAGCTCCCATTTTTGCATAGGTTGGAGATGTTGACAGAGCTTTACACCTGTGCCTAGGCCAATAGAGAATCAGAAACATCACTATCTGTAGGTGCAAAATAGATGGGTGACCGATACTAATGAATGAAAGAAGGGGAATGAATCCTATTGGTCTTTAGCCCCCGGGAGCATGCCCCTATTCCATGAGCTGACATTGCTCCCATTTTTGCACAGGCTAGGTGATGTTGACAAAGATTTACACCTACCCTATTCTATGAGCCGATATTGCTCCCATTTTTGCAAACCCTATTCCATGAGCCGATATTGCTCCCATTTTCGCAAACCCTATTCCATGAGCCGACATTGCTTAGAGTTGGCATTAATCGGTCAAAATGGTTCATGTGCCTCATCCAAAACCTAGAGTATGCTTACTTTGGGAAGGAGTACGTTGTTGGGGCAGCAATGTGAGAATGCGAAGAGGCCACGAAAATGATGTTTGAAATGTCTTGGTCTTTTTTCTTTTTTTTAAGTAATGCCCGCGGTCATCGAAATTTCAACGAACGTGGGCACTTTTTGTAAAAAAGCACAAATTTCATTGCCAATTCCTTCTCTGTCAAAAAAAGATATTGAATTATCATCGGAATTCTGACAAATGCGAGCAATTTTTCAAAAAAAAATCAAATTTGTTCACAATAAACCTTCTCCATCGGAAACCTCCGTCGGAATTTTAGGCCAAATGTATTAGTGTTCTTAATAAAAAATATTTTTCAATATCATGCCCAGGCTGACGATGATATAGACAAAAATATTTAGCATCAAAGTAAGGTGAATTTGTCTTAGATGGATTAATTGGTTTGATTTGGGGAAGTTTTAACGCATTCCTTTGTATCAACTGAGACATAATTCTATGCAAAGATTCATTCAGAGTAAACTCTTTTTCTTTTTTAAAGAATTTAGACAAAGGAGGCACACCTGTAGCAGCTACGAATTGATTGTTGTTGTTGTTGTCATTGAATTTGATGAATCCTTTGTTTGGTTTGAACTTCACAAAAAAAATTTGAGCAATATCACCCTTATCACTCAGAGCCATGGAAGGAGATGATTGTTCCAATTGACTCACAATCAATTGATAATTGTGAAGTACTGCACACAACTACAAAAAGAAAGTAAACTCGGTTAAAAGAAGTTTATCCCTAATGCATTTTTATAAATTAGCAATGAAAATCTTTTGAATGTCTTGATCAAGCATAGGAAAAGAAATCTGAGAATACAAATGCTTATATCTACCAATAAAATCAGTTACTTTTTCTTTAACACGTTATTTACAATGCATTGAATCGGTCAAAGTAGCTTTGGGACCAATGTTATTGTGATATTGTTGAATAAAAGCATTAGCCAGCTATTGAAAAGAAGTAAAAGAATGAGTCAAAAAACAATACCATCACAAATCTCTATCCCTTAATGTTCTAGTAAACAATTTTGCTAACAACCTTTGATCATGAGAAAAGTCACTACACAAAGTTTGGAATATTTTAACATGAGTTAAGGGATCACCTTTTCCATTATAAAGTTCCAATTGAGAGACTTCTACATTTTTTGGAGGTACGACTCTAAAAATGTCATGAGATAATGGGCTCACTACATCAAATGTGGGTACATTATACTTCGATTGATTCATAGAAGCTATTTATTGTTGTAAGGAAGATACTGCTTGGGATAGACTATTGATTGTAGTTGTGGTATAAGGATTGGAATGAGAAATGTTGGAGTGAGAGGATGGAGTAATATTGTTTAATTAAGGAAGAGATTGAGAATACGGAGGTGGAATACTATGATAAGTGGGTAATGCAGAAGATTGGGTAGCACATGGAAGACTCATGGGAGGAATAAAGGAATTGTGATTGAAGGAGTTCCCCCCTTGACTAACATTTATAGGTGGTGAACGTGATTGAGTAACAAGTGGAACACTTTCCGATCAAGAAAAAACAAGTGGAACACTCATGGTAGGAGGAATGAAAGAAGAGGTATTTCCCCCATGACTAACACTTGTAGGTATTAAATTTTATGTAGAGGTAGCCATGTTGTTTGATGTGAAGGTAGGAATACTAGTCATGGAAGTTGTCAAAGGAATAGAATGATTAACTTAACTAGGACATTGTGTATAACCTAGGTTCTCAGCACAACTCTTCATAGGCATGAGATTAGAATCAACAACATGAGAAATACCAGGCAAGATATCAACACCATGTTTACCACTTTGAATCATTCTTTTTAATCCTTCAATCAATGGGAGAGCTTCACTTTTTGGGTATTCTTAACTCGTCCATTGTTGAAGATTGTCAAATTGATTGTCCATCTTTGCCAATTGATTAATGGATACTATAGTTAGTGATCCCTCCTCATTGTGAGAACTATCAAGAGGATAAACAGGAATATCTGAAGGATGGGAAGAAGCAGCAATATCCTCATTGAAAAAGATAGCCAAATTAGGCTCCATTTCATCGGTAATTAAATCTTGGGTAGCCTTAATTCTACAACTCCTTCTAATGGGGATACTATAGGTAGGACTAATAGTAGTAAAACTCATGCACTAGGGCAAAGAAATTGCAAAGAATAATGTAATCTCCTAAGAATTTGAATATTAAAATTAAAATTGTCCCCTAGAAGATAGAAATTTGAGTTTAAAATTAGGGTTGAAAATAACCTCTTAATTTTAAAAGTTTGAAAGGGGAGAAAATTAAAATTAAAATTAGGGTTATCCAAATTTAACCTCTTAATTAAAATTTTGAGATTTTGTAATGTTGAAATATTGAAGAAATCGATTTAATTTTAAAATTGGGGCATATGTAGTTAACCACTTAATTTTAAAATTCAAATTGACAATGGAAATGTTGAAATTCAGATTTGTTTCGACCTTAGGGTGACCTAAAATCAATAAAATTTCACAAATCTCTGGAATTGTGCAGTAAAATACAGTCAAAACAAGCTACCAAAATTTGAGCAGAAAAATGCAGGACCAAGTAGGTAGCGACTTGGTTCGAACACAAGATCCGACCAACTTTTTTTCCAAATTTTTGGGCAAGCAAGTTATCGTGATTTTTATGCAAGTTCCAGAAGGATATGGAATTTGGAGATGTCGAGATATGCAAAATTAAGCCTTGAAGGTCAAAATAGGACACACTTAGAATGTTTGATAAAGGGATTAATTGAAAGGACAACAAAAAGGGAAAACTTAAGGGTCGACTTCTATGATGTTTAGACAAAAAACAAGAGGCTTTAGATTTAATTGAACCAATTAAATGCTTAAAGAAAAAATTAAATTTGCATAAGATTAATTTAATTTTAAAAATTAGGGTTTATTGCATAAACCTCTTAATTTTAAAATTTAAAATTTAAAATTTTGAATTTTGGAAGAAGGGAAAATGGATTTGAAATTGAAGCAAAGACCCAAATCTGAAAATTAATTCAAGATCTACACAATCCATAATGTCAATTTTAAAATTAAAAATTAGGGTTTTATGATTTAACCACTTAATTTTAAACAAAATTGAAAGTGTAAATGAAAACATGAATTACAAAATTGAAAATTTCTCATATCTGAAACAATTAATCCAATTTAGGCAAATAACAAGCTCAATTTTGAATCTAAAAATTAGGGTTTTTGTGCATTCAACCTCTAAATTTTAAAAATTACAAGGAAATTAAACTTGTAAATGAAAATTTGAATTTTAAATTGCATTCGGATTTGAAAACAAAAATCATAATTAAGGGTGTAAGGAGTCGGGTTCACCAAAATGTAAAGTGGAAAATTGGGAACCTTAGCCAAATTTGTCGCTTGAGAGAAAGGTGGTAACTTTACTAAGGTTCGATTTTCATTTGGGGAAAACTTTACATTCAAAAGAGGGATTGAATCTACTAGATTCAATCCCCAAAGGATGAAAGGATTGAATACTAAATAGATTGGTTGTGATTGGAATGCAATTGACCCTTTTGTAAGTTGATAAGACAGAGTGTTGGAAATGAAGACAAAGTATGCAAAAAGAGTGAGCTACAAATTCAGGATTTAGTCCTGCACCTGGATCTAAGAATTTTGGGATGATTTGGAGCTTCTCTGAGAAATGCGGCGAAAGTTGTAGGGATCATGTGTCCAGACAAGGGCGCCCTCCTATCGGTCCTCCGAACTTTCCACGTGTCGAAAAGGGTTTTTTCGTCTCTGCGAATAAAGCTTAATTCCAAAAGTACAGTTGCACACCCATTTCCTGCACATAGAAAGAAAGGGAAATGTGTTGGGAATAGATGTTTGTCTTTAGATTAAACCCTGGTTTTGGAATTAACCAAGTGGTTGAAATAATGTAAATAAAAAGACTAAAAGTAGAAATCCTCCTCTTTGAGCGGATGTTGAATTGATTGAAAATGAAATGCTTATACCTCCGTGTGAAGTTTTACTTGCCTCCACATGAAATTAGGGTTTCGTGAAGTAGAATGTTGATCTCCTCTTCAATGCTTGAAAGATTGCCTCTATTACTGCTCCAAAGCTTGAAGGAAGACTGAAAATGCTCAATTGCTCTTGAATTCTTGATCTCATGTGATTGCTTGATGCTTGATTGAATTTCCTGATATTGTGTGTTATGTCAAATAAGAGGGGAAATCCCTCTTATATACTTGTTAGTAGAATTAATTGATTGATTTTCCGACTTGGGCCAACATAGGGGGATTTTTCCGCTCTAATTTGAGATGGGCCAAAGGGAGGGACCCCAAGATAGGTCCCAAATAGGGGATCCTAGGGTGCCACGCCCTAGTCCCAGTGGATCCTAGGGTGCCATGCCCTAGTCTTTCCCTATTTTGGGGCAGGATCAAGGTGGCCTTGAGGTGCAGGTTTGAGAAAAATGTAGGTTTTGACTTATATGAGCATATTCAGATCTTCGATCAGGCCGAGCAGCGCAAACACTAAGGTGAAGACCCAAATGCAATCGAAAATTACAAGGGGTGCAATTTTAGGACATTGCAGAAACCTAAGTTTCATGAAAGCTGAAGGATGCATGAAGGATGAACTTAGACAAACCACTATTATCATGAAGGTAAAGAAATTAGTCTTACTTTTTGGTGAATAAAAGAAATGCAAATATTTCCATATCATGCATCTTGTCATGGCTATGTGGTTGAAAGAAGAATGGGTGAAAAATATTTTATATTAAACTCATATAATCAAAATTCTTGGAATACAAGGAGATATAAGACATGAGGCATTTACCAAGCCTATGGAGGTGTAATGTCATAAATTACACCCCATGCAATTTCACACTACATAAACACCTTTCCTTTATGTCAATTGAAGAACCCCTTCACCTTTTTGTCCATTTGTCCAATTGGCTTGCTATGTCAATCTCACCTCTGTCCATTTCATAACTCTGCTAATTGTTTGACTTGTGGATGCTTGCACATAGAAGAGATGTCTTTGTTCCATGCTAGCATCCCAAAAATATGTATTTTGAAGGTGTTCATTGGAGAATTATGCATGTGATTGGTAGAGTTCATAATGCCTCTCGCCACATGCAGTGACATCAGATTTTCTCTTAGGTTTCATATCTTACCCTTCTAGCTTCATTTTCATCTCTCTAATGGGTCTCTCACCTGATTTCTCACATTCAAGTCACACTTTCTAACATCCTTATCAATCTGTGAAGAACTCTCTTGTCTCTAATTGATATATTTTGTGCTTGAGACTCTAAGTTTCATGGAGGATTTTTATCTCTTTTCTCATCTAGCAAACTCTTCATTTTTTGGGTGTGGAAGAGGAGTTCTTCTCTTCTTATTCTTGCACTCGTCATTTCATTTATTTCCATAGCATATCTATTGTCTCTTTTTATTTTTTGTATCATCTATTAGTTTATCTATTTATCTACCTAGTTGTCTATGGAGGTGGAAACACTAAAATAGGGGTCTAATTGTGGCAGACCTCTAAAACACAACCCCAATATTTTCCTTTATGTTTTGTGTGCATGTTGTTGAGAAGAACAATCATTGTTGGAGGCTTCAATTGTAGACCTATTGTGAGTATTTTCCTCTCCTTTATTGTCTTTTTATTTCACAATTATAGTTAATTTAATCCGTATTAAGCATATAATTCATCTAAAAACACCCATCTTGTCACACTAAATTTTGTATAGGAAACTTTGTACTCTATTTATATGGGATGTTAGTGCATCACACCATTATCCATGACCCACACGTACATCCTTGGACATAAATTTGGTGAAGTTTATCAAAAGATATCTATGAAACATCTGATGTTATCTACTTGCACTTGAAAAACCTTGTGCTTTGTGCTTATCCTAAGTGGAGAGGTTGTTACCTACCTATTGAAGTAGTTCACTTTTCCCCCTCTACATTTTTGTGAACCCAACATAAAGGCTTGTCTTGAGTATGTGTAGTTGGTTTTGTTGGCAAGAGACACTGCATAGGTTCTCAAGTGTTGTCATCAATAGTAACCCAAGTTAGTGTACCCATCCACAATGAATGATTTGCTCATATTAGAAGTCGGATTGAAGATTGGTTTAAGTCTGGCAAGCTTATAATAGAGTGTTTGACAGCATTTGATATTTTGGTTGACATTTTGTTTCAAATTAATATTTTGTGTTTCAGATTTAAAGTAATATTGATAGATGTTTAGAGTGCCTTATTCCATAATTTTAGCCTCTATTGATGATTGATGTGCGAGTTAGAGGATCCGATGTATTGGGTTTTGGTTTGTCAATGCAATACAGTCGACTAGCATGATAAATCCTTATGTGGAATATGTGGAGAAACTTTGGCAATTGTTTTTGTGATCAAGGATGTTTATCTAACATATGTGGTAGTGTGTGTTTGATTATTTTTGTTCACACTAGAATTTCAGTTAGAATTTTGCCGCCAATTTGTACATGGTTCATAAAATAATTAAATCTTCTTGAGCCGACACGTAGTCGATATGATTTCTTGTTGTGGATATATAAGAGCGATGGTTTTGATCAATTATGTGCAGTTTCACGTGTGCAAGATAGAGATTGGTGCTTCCGATTATAGCATAACAATGTAACAGAGCAGTGAGAGATGAGGTGTATGAAATTCATGTATTGTGCTTAATCAGAACTATAGTCAGGCATTTCTAGATGTTACTCCTTAGTTCAATCACTCCAATGATCTTTTGTGATTGATTTGAAGATAGTGAGCCTCTCTTTTGAGCAGTGATCTCTAGGGAATGTGCCTGAATTTATGTGAATTCCCTAATTTAATATTTATATACTTCTGTAGAGTACCTATATTGTGGGTTGATCTCCATTGTGATTTTTCCCTTAACTGAGTTTCCACGTACAAAAATCTTGGTGTTATGGTGTTGTGGTAATTTTATTTATGTTCTTGCATCTTTCTTTTGTTCATATGCATTAAGTGGTTGAAAGAACAGTTTGCTAAAGTTAAAGACTGTGGAATGTTAATTCAACCTCCCTCTCAATGTTCCTTGATTCCAATAATTGGTATTAGAATCAAGTTCCTCAGAATAATTCTGACATCTTGAAGAAGCTTTGGGAAGGTGATTCAATGGATTCTAGTAATCTTCATCAACAACTCTTAGTTGCACTAGATGAACTTGATCAGACTAAAGTTGAAGTCCAAGGATGCTGAAAATTTCATTCAGTCATTGAAAGAGCAACTGAACAAGTCTAGGGAAAAGACAAAGGAACTATGTGATCAGCTAAAGTAGAAAGAAAGCAAAAGCATGGAAGATAGTCACCTGATTCAAGTCTTGAAGGAGAAGATAGAAGAATGTGAGAAGCTTGCAAAATATAATGCAGTCCTAAAACATGAGATGGAATCTATAGTGATGGGGTTGACCAAGGAAATTGAGGGAAGAAAGAAGAATGAAGAGAACCTTAATCAGTCCTTGAAAGAAAGATCTGATGAATGTTATAGACTTAATTGTGAGATTGGCCAACTGAATCTTGACTTGCAACAATCCAAACACAATGAGGACAAACTTGACAATAATATTGTCACTCTAAGGAATGAAGTTGTGACCAAAAATGAGTACATGGAGAAGTTCAATATCAGCTCAACCAAACTTGATGCATTACTTGAAAGCAAGAAGAGGGTAGATAACAAGAAAAGTCTTGGATTTGAGAAAGGTGAAAGCTCTGGATTTGGTCAAATGAATCCTAATCAAAAGAACAAATCTAGTCTCCATTAAACAACCTAATACTCAAAAATATCCTTCTTTCAATGGGAACTACTTTGTTTGCAATAAATTATGTCATAAAGCTATTCAGTGTAGAATTAGAATGAATCAAAATGGTCCATCTTTCTTTGGTCAGTGTTTCAATTGCAATAAGTATGAACATAAATGAAATGAATGTAGAAGTATAATGAATAACTTTTTTAATAGAGGAAAGTTAGATGTTATGCATGCAATAGGTTTGGACACATTGCTAATCAATGCAAATCAAGAGGAATCGAGTGAATCATAGGTCTGGATAGACAAATGTTGTGTGCTACAATTGCAACAAATTTAGTCACATTGTAAGATTCTACTGAAGCAAAAATGTGAATGGGAAGGGTCTGGCAGACAAGAACAAGAGTGTGCAGATAGATGATAAAGGCAAAGGGAAAACAGATGAGATCATGAACCAAATGAAGAAGACATGGGTGAAGAAGAGTGATACAGATACTAGAAATGGGTCCACACGTGAATCCGGTGTTGGAAATTCCTCTGGGTATTAATTTAAGGCCTCTCACCTAGGGGGAGTTCTCAATAAAATCTTATTTCCCCTACTAGCGGTTGGTGCCTAAATCCACCAGGCTAACTGAAGTTGTATTAGGCTATTTCAGTTGATTTGGATTGATTTTCAAAAAAAACAAGGTAATATTGAAGATCCGTAGATGAATTTTTGTAAAGCGGACTGAGAAATAAGGGTATCTGAAAGGTTTACGGCAAGAGAATTTATTGCACTAAAAATTTAAGTGTGTGGATAATAAAAGGCAACTTAACCTTGTCATTTGTCACCGTGCATTCAAAGAGAAATAAGTTTAGAGTGCTCTGCAAGAAAATTTCTGAGAGATCAAAGTGTGAAGGCAATTTCGTGCGAAACCCTAATCTGGTGAAAAATGTATTTATCTGTGAAGTTTTTCAAGTTTAAATTTCAAATGGATACTCCATTGGTCATTGTTATTACTGAGAGATCTCACCCCAAATTCAAGAAGCACCCATTTAAATCTATTGAGGTGTCCAAGGGGTTGAGTTTAGTTGGTTAAAGCATTGAGTTCTCAATGTGGAGATCCATGTTTAACTCCCATGAGGGACACCTTTGTGTAGAATTCTAAGTTGTGACTCTTGGTCTTCCATTGTTGTTTGAAGTGGATTTCTAAGTTGTGACCCTTGGTCTTCCAATTGTTGTTTCTAGTTTGGTGCTTGAAAGGAGCTAGTATTTGTAATGTGGATGCTCGAATGAGCAAAAAATGAGCTTTGTGATTCTATGATACTTAATACAAAAATCTATTGAGGTAGAACCACTAGGTGCATTTTCCTTGATATCGTATGGAGTTATTCATGTCGAAGACATTTAGGCTTACATTCATGCAAATCTTGAAGAGCTAGGGTGCTCGCGGTTGTTGAATCTGTACTCCAAGCAACTATTGAGAAATGATTTTAGGCTTAAACCAGAATTTAGAGTGTTGGAGGAGAAGAACTTTGTTCAAGTTGTCAAGTTCCCATTGTTTGATGAAGCTGAATGGTTCCGTTATGTTTTGAACCGAATGCATGATGAATTTATGTGGTTGAGAAAGTTGTTTAAGATTACCAAGAACACCATCAGGGTCGTAACTAGTCTAAGCTCATCTAGTGATCTACCCATGCTAAAGTTCATGAAGAACCAACTCATCACTAATACAACCAGATCAAAATTTGACAAAAGGGCAATAACAATCAATGACATACTTGAGGATGATGTAAATTTTGCTTTAATGGTGATTGGTTACAAGATCTATCACTCTAGGTGAGAGAACTTTGCATCTAATACTGCAATCTATGCATCCTATGAGATGATCAAGGAAAATAAACAATATGACTTATGTGAGTTGTTGCGGAGTGAGCTAATGAAGAATCTAACAAAGATAAAGTAGTACAACAAGAACACCTTCAAGTATGGTACCTTGATCTTGTTCCTATTCTTTTTCTTCATGAATGAGGTTCTGGGAGTTGGGAATGTTCAATAAGCATATGACAAACTAGTGGTTGTTCAAATCAGAGAAATTTTAAATACCATTGGTGATAGTAAGGCCTAGAGAACAGCTCTTTGGGGTTATTTCAATAGTTTCCAAAGTGTAATGCGAGATAGGGAAAGGATCCCTAAATCAATTGTTGAGAAGTATCAGGACTCTATATGTTTCATGGTTGATACTAATCAGTGCTTGATGGAAGCAGTAGAACCTAGGATAGTTTGGATCATTCCCATGGAGTATGAAGTTGATGCTTAGATACTAGATATGTATGCTCAACATCTCTTGAGAAAGCCAGTTGACACTTCAGAGGAGATATTTGGCACTTTTACGGAAAATGATTTATAGTTGCATTCTCAATTTAAGAGACCTGAAATAGTCTGGAAGGTCAGAAATGAAGTTGAGTATGCGGAGAGGATTGGCATCTCCAAGGAAGTTGTCGGGGAGGTCAAAAAGAGATCACAACAAGCTAAAGAGGAGAAATCCACCAAGGAAAATTATATAGTTTTGGAGCCTCTCCAAGAAAGCCAAGACAAACCAGAAGCTTTGCACCCTCCTCTAGTTCTACTAAGCCATCCAGCTCTGAGAAATCACAAGTCAAATCATCTGGCAAGGAAGGAAAGAGGAAGAAGGTCAAAAGTTGAATAGAATATGTAACTATTGAAGATGATGAGGAAATAGAGTCTAATGAAGCAATGAAGAAGATCAAGACAAAGGGCACTAAAGCATCAAGAGTCTCTAAAGCCAAACCATCCGATGAAGAGAAGGCAAGTAATAAAATGAAGACAAATAAATCTGGTATGTATGTTGATGATGTAGAAAAATTCATCACTGTTGAAGGTAACTTAAAGCCACCTTTTGAATTTTATGACAAATTTGAGGATGTTGAGAAGAGAGTATTGAAAGAAGACATTCTGAAATACTTGAATACATTCAATTGGGCACTTATAGAAATAATGTCTAAGATTCCAAAAAGCCTATATAATATCTTAGAGATGAGGAGAGTTAATGCCAACACTGAGGAAAGACTTAGCTAAAGAGCAAGTGTTGATAAGTCTATGCCCTATTGTATTAGTTGAAGAGATGAATCAAATATTTAAGGAAGCAAAAGGGGAGTTCAGAAGTAAAACAAGGGTGAATAAGCTTATGATTGGCAAGATAGATGAAGTGGTGAAAGAGAAAAAGAAGATATTGAGGAAATTCTTGAAAAGCATAGATTTGATGTTGTCTCAGTAGGAGAGTAAGCTGGTGGTGATGAAACATCTATTTTGGATGTTGAGAAAGTTAAATTCAATGTTTCCTTTGCTCTAGAAACAAGAGTTGGACAAGAGATGAATAAAAGAAATGAAGAAATAATGTAGGATGTAGCTGAGGATACTAATCCTTTGGACCAAACAAATGTGGAGTCAGTGAAGGTGATTAAGGAACAAGAAGTGAAGGTGACTAAGGAGAAGAAGATTGAAATCAAAGTTGAAGAAAGAGAAACTATAGAAGATTTCAAGGACTTCCTTGACAAAGATAAGCTAGACTTGGATGATCCGGAATTGACTCAAGGGCCTATCAATTTGGCCACACTATCTCCAATCCAGAAACTAAAGTTTGCATCTTTTGTACAGGCCAAAGCAAGAGAGGAGTGTTGGAGATAAGGAACATTGAGATGGGGGGTAAATCAGTGTTCTGCAATTTCTAACATTCTTAATATGTCCTTTAAACCACTTAATACAAATGAATAAAAGTAGAGTGTAGAAACATAAAGCAAATAAACACAACACTATAACACCAAGATTTTTACATAGAAACTCGATCAAGAAAAAAATCATAGTGGGATTGAGACCCACAATATTAATATACTTTGTTATAAGTATAATAATATTACCTGAGGGGAATGCACATGCATTCAGACACACTTCCTAGAGCTCACTACTCAAATTACAATAAGGGCTACAACCTAGGATGCTCACTGCCTTACAAATGATTACAGATAATAATTGGAATGTCTGGACTGATAAACAGCATCTACAAATGCCAAAAATAGTTCCGGTTAAGAAAAAAATACTTTATCTTACATTGCTTTGTTCATCTATTATGTGTTATACCAGAGCACAAATCCTTCACTTGCACATGTGAAACTATGCACAATCGCTCATACACACTTTTCACACAACCATCGATATCAAAAATTATCATATCAATTAGTCTTATATATCTGCAACATCAATTTAGGTCTTCTTCATGTCGACCCAAAAACACATAACACACAAATGAAATGTGTCACCCAAGTCAACTCAATCCGACCCAAAAAAATCATGCGGACCAAAACAAATTGTCCACATGCTTCCCACATGTCAGCTTAACATCCTTGAACACACAAATAATCACCAAAATTACTCCAAACAATGAATCTCCACATATTACTACTGATGAACATTGTTCTAACCAAAAACCTATCTACTGAATCTACCAACTCACTTAAGAATCAACATCGGAGGCCATAAACCTGAAATAAGGCATATTACATGTCCACAATGCCTCTTCAAGATCGCAATATAAAATATTTAGCACAAATAATCTGCCAATCAAAATATTGTATACTATCGAACACATTGTCCTATCTCATCGGACCTCACCAAACCTCAATTAGTCTACTGGTATGAATGACTCATGAACCGTGGAATGGATATTTGACTCTAGTTTCCATCAATGAGAACATCCAAACAAAAATGCAATGTCTCTTTCTAACAATCTCCCCCTTTGGCATTAGTGGTAACACTTAGTGAAAAATGACTAAGTGTCGAACCAAAACCAAAGTACAACTAAAAATCTGACTACCGGACTCCAAAAGTCAACAACTCCCCCTAAGATCAACATTTTTCACTCCTATACACTCCCCCTTTGACATCAATGAAAAGGTAGGGTTCCAGAAATCAAAAATTCAAGCCAAAAATGATATTTACATATGTACACATAGTCCTTACATACTCACAAAAATTTGAAGATGTGTGCATAAGAATTCTTCAATATAACCAAGTGGCTATCCCAGCCCTTCTTCAAACTATCCAACGTCATTATAAGGCTGCTAAAAAGGTAGGCTTGTGCCTCTACATTCTTTAGCTCTTCTAAATCATTGTTAGCCATAGCATCTTGAGCATCCTTCAAGGCACTGAGAAAAATATCTAACTTAGGAGTAATGCAACTTTGAATTTCTCCAACTCCTTCAATTATTCTCTCCCTACCATGATTCAAGATTTTGATTTTGTAAGGAATGATATCACTTGATCTTCATGACTGCTCAAAGAATTTGACAGAGGATCAACTGACCAAGATATGCATGCTATCTTATCCTCATGCACCTTACACTTCTTCTCAAAATCCTTAGTGAACTTGTTCAAAGATAGGCATGATTTGTACAAGTTCCCACCTTCGAATAGAGATTCCTTCATTCTCTTTACATAGGCATCTATTGTGACTCTATATTTTGCAATCATCTTTCTCAAAATTCAGATCCTCTTAGCCTTGAATTCATTTTGCACTTACTCCTTGGCTGATTTCTCAAAAGATTCAAAATGACTATCCACAGAGTTGATTAGACTCTTCAACTGCATGGATGGAGTGTCTGAAGTATGCTTTTGAAATGAAGGGTTTAATTTCTCCAAAATATCGGATGTCATGGTTAGCAACATATTGTACTTAGTGTGTGATTTCAAAAGATCCCCACTGGCCTTTGCTTGAGAAAATGATGCTAACTGAAGCTTCTGAATGGCAAACAAAGAGGTGAGGCTAATCGAACCTTGAATAAACTTTGGATCATCTATGACTTGCTTGACCTTCACTACCTCTGCAGTGTCTCTTGCTCCTAGAATGGTTTCCTTCTTTACCTCAACCTGCACTTTCTCTGCAACCTTCTTTGTAGTGTCTATCGGAGGATTCTCAACCTCATTTGCTTTGAATGCTTCACTTGCATCATTTTTACCCTTATCTTCTGCATCCTCAAATCTAACATCTTCTAGAACATTTTATCCACCCTGATCATTAATTAGTACTTCCAAAACAAAAGTATTATCCTTTGTCTGCTCAGTTTCTTGAGATGGCATGTTTTGTTCTTTTGGATGAGTATCATCTTGTCCTTTTGCCGGATTAACTTCATACTAATTTTTAAGTAGCACTTTTGTCAAAATTTTCTCTGTTTCTTTAATAACTTCATCAACTTTTCCAATCATTATTTTACTCACTTTGGTCTTACTCTTGAACTCATGCTTAGCTAGCTTAAGTAACCTTACAATCTCCTCTTCAGAAATCATAAAGCATAAATTAACTAATACATATTCTTTCAATCTCTCATCTTCTTTATTTTTTGTTAGTCTCCTAGCATCCAAAATTTCATACAAGCTCTTGGGTATTATTGAAATTAGTTAAATTATTTAAGTACTCTTTGGTTGCTTATTCTAAAGTTCTTTTGTCATTCTCATCAAAATTTTCATACCATTCTTATAATGGCTTCAAGTTACCATTCTTTACTGCTTCATTTACAATCTCATCCAAAGATATGAGAGATTTAACTTCAAGTTTTCCTTTCGTTAATGCCTCATAAATTTTGGATGGTTTTGATCTCTTACCAAATTTCACTCCACTGGATGGTTTTTCCATGGTGATCTTGGTGGCCTTAGAATCTTTGGATTTAATATCCTTGACTGCCTCATCAAATTTAGTTTCCTCATCATCTACAGTCACAAATTTGACTAACTCTATCTTCTTCTCATCACCACTAGATGGCTTGACTTAATATTTTGGTTTGCTTGCATCATTTCTTGAAGTCTTCTATGAACCGGAGGAGGGAGAAGCACTTCTTGATTGCCTTTTCTTAGGTGAAGATTCTTATGGTTTAGCCTTCTTCTCCACCTTAACAGATTGCTCCTTAGAGAGGATATTCTTCTCTCTTTCTTCTTGGACTACTTCCTTAGTTATTCTCATTCTCTCTGCAAGAGCCTCAACTTCTTTTTGGACTTTCTTCTGTATCATTGGTTTGTTAAATTGTTGATGTGGTTTTAAACTCTTTTTTGCATAAGTCCCAAATATTTCCTCCTAGGGATCAACTGGTTTTCTCAACATACATTGTGCATAAATATCTAATATTTGTTCCACCTCATATCCCATAGGCATAATTCATACCGTCCAGGGATCCATAGATTTCATCAAACACTAGTCAGTATCCACCATAAAACAGATTGTGTCTTTATATTTTTCTACTGTGGATATAGGGATTCTTTCTCTCTCATGCATTTCTTGCTAGAAATTCTTGAAGTAACCCATAAATTTTTATTCTAGACCTTAGAGTCACCGGAGTTGTATAAGTATTCACTAATTTTAACTCCTACTGGTCTGTCAAATTCCCACTGCACCTATCCAACACCCGGAATCTCATTCACAAAGTAGAAAAACAAACATAGAAGCAGAGTTCCATACTTGAAAGGATGTTTCTTGTTCTCCTTGATCTTCTTCAAATTCTTTATAATCTCACTCCAGAGAAATTCACAAAGATCATATTTCTTGTTTTCCCTCATCATTTCATGAGGCATATATTGCAATATTAAAGAGGGAATTCTCTTTGTTGTAATAATACACCTTATATCTAATTACTATAGATGAAAATTTGATGTCATGCTCCAAGATGTCATTGATATTCATCACCCATTTGTCAAATTTTGATTTGGTTGCATTTGTCAAAATATCATTTGTCACAGCCTTCAAAGATGGTAGCTCTCTGGATGCATATAGACTTGTCATAGCTTGAATAACAGTCTTCATGATCTTGTGGGGTTTGTTAAACTACATAAATTTGTCATGCATTCTGCTCAATATTGTCGGATCCATTCAAGTTCATAGAACATCAGAAATCTAACAAACTGCATGAAACCCTTAAAATTCTAATTTTAGCATTGAACTCTTATCAGATAGTTGATTGTTGTACATATTTAACATTTGTGTGCTTCCCAATTCCTTGATGGGACAATGCATGTAAACCCTAATATCTTCAATGTGCAGAAATCCATGTGGAATTGATGAAAACACACTCTTTGGATCATCTTCCATGGAGATAAATGGATGATTCTTGAAATTCGGTCGTGCACGTTCAATGATATCAAAAACAAGAGGGGTAGTAGTACTAGATGCAGCCATTTCTAAAATCACAAATTTTATACGTGAAAAAGTTCTACCGTTAAATACCTTGATCACCGAAGAAATCTTGCCAAATTGCCCAAGAAATCTTCTTTCACGCTCCAGTTGCTGAAAACCTTGCTTGCAGAGCTCTCCAACCTTCTTCTCTTCAATCACAAAGTGAGAAATGAAGTGGTGAAATCACTTTTTATCTTCTGCAAACCTAAATTTTCATTGTAATAAATGCACTTTTCCCTACTACTTCTGGATACTTTGCATTTCACAAAAATCTTCTACGAACCTTCAAATCTGCTTGAACTCTTCTAGAAATCCATCAAAAACATATGTGATCATTACATACACCTCTACAACAAACCAAAATCAAGCACAGATCTCAAACAGGGGGTTTAAAAGATATTCATGATAGCTTCCCCCAAGGTTGGATGCCTTAGTTCAGTTACTGAATGTAGTTACAACACCGGAATCAGGTGCGGACCCACTTCATGCCTCTAAATCACTCTTTTTAACCCATTTCTTCTTCATCCGATCTCTGATCTCATCAACGTTTTCTTTTGCCTTCTCATTTGCCTTCACAATTGCATTCTTATCTTCTGGATCTCTCTTATTCACATTTCTACTTTTGCAATACTTAGCAATGTGATCGGATTTGTTGCAAGCATAGCAAACAACATTTCCTTGCATAAGTCTAAAATTCATATGATTTCTTCTTAATCTGCACTGATTAGCAATATGAACAAACATACTACATGCATAACATCTGACATTTCTTCTATTTGGAAAGTTATTCATCATACTTATTCCATTTGAAACATTGACTAATAAAAAATGGACCATTATTGATCATCCTATTTCTGCATTGACTAGCCATATGATCAAATTTATTGCAAACAAAATAGTTACCATTGAATTTATGAGCATCAAGTGGCCTTATAGAAGGCCTTCTTGAATTTTTCTTTTGTTGGGTTGATATAGAGCTTTCACCTTTCTCAAATCCAAGACCTTGTGTATCATTTGGATTCTTCTGGCTTGCAAGCATTTCATCAAGCTTGTTGAGATAATTTTGAACTTATCCGTGTACTCATTTGCAACATCAAGATCATATCTAAAAATAATAATTTGCCTTTCAAGATCTTCCTCATGTTGTATAGAATCTTGCAAGTCAAGATTCAGTTATCCATTCTCATTCTCAAGTCTACAACAATCTTTAGATTTGTCTTTCAGGGACTGAGCAAGCTTCTCCTCATTCTTCTTCCTTTCCTCAATCTCCTTTGTCAATCTCATTACAATAGATTCCATCTCATTCTTCTGGATTGTATTAGCTCTAGCAAGTCTCTCACACTCATCTATCTTTTCCTTCAAGGCTTCTTCATCAATGCTTTGACTTTCCTTCTCCTTCAGCTTATCAACAAGTTCCTTTCTCTTTTCCCTTGACTTATTCAACTAATCTTTCAATGATTCAATAAAGTTCTCAGCATCCCTAAGGCTTGTTTTCACTTGTCAGGCCTCAGATTGAGATTGATCAAGATCTTCAAGTGCAACATGAAGCTGTCATCTAAGACTACTGAAATCCATTGGCTCACTTTCCTAGATCCTCCTCAAGTTGTTAGGCTTCTTCCAAGGAACTAGGCTCTGATACCAATTTTTGGAATGAAGGAACACTGAGAGGCGAGGGGGGTGAATCAATGTTCTATAATTTCTAACATTTTTAATGATGTCATGGAAATGGGGACAAGGCAACAACAAAGTTCAATGTTAATAAGTTAGTTTCAACCATAAAAACAAAACAAAGAACTAAAAACCATTCCAAACATATCAAAAGAGATTTCAAAAAGCATGAAAGAAGTTTAACAAAATAAAAGAAAGGAGAAGAGCCTCCCTAAGATGCTTCCATGATGCCTTTTGATGCTTCTCCCTTGTTTCTCCCCTCTCCAAGTCTCAAATGAGTGTAGCTCTCAGCTTTTAGCACTATCCATGGATGTCATATGGAGATTCAAGATGGTTGAATATGATAAGAAAATGCTATGCAAGTGTAGATAGTGATGCTATGAAAAAGCTCTATGCTAATACCAATATAACAACAATACTCTAATGCTTCTTTTTTTGCTTGAGGAGAAGGGTTCTATTTATAGAAGAAACGGGGAAATGAAGGGTTAAGATTGAGAAACCTTAACAAGGGTTAGGATTGAAAGATATTCAATCCATGTGAGACTTTCAACCCAATCCCATGTTGACAAGTGTCACCATGAGAAGGCTTGAGAGGAGAGATAAGGAGCATTAAATGCTTGAGGGGACATGATGGTTACCCTAGTCAAAGAAATAAATGCTTTGAAGAGACACATGGGTTACATGAGGGTTAAGTTAGGGGTCAAAGTCCTTAACCATGGGTGCAAGTGGAATTAACCATTAATGGTCATGTAAGAGCCATAAGTGGTTTGGAAGACTTTAGAGGTTAATTTGTTGAACACACAAAGCATTAATTGCTTTTCAAAGACTTTGGAGTCTTTGAGAAGTGACTCCAATTTGCTGAGGAATGTGACAATATTTAGGGAATGGATTAGGTTAATTAGGAAGGGTTTAAAAGAATCTAGAAGGGGTTTAGGCATGCAAGTGGATTTTGTAGGAAAATGCAAGTGGGAGGAATTTTGGTATTTTCAATTAAATGGTGTAATTTGCATTTGGGTAAATATTCAAATAAATATTAATTTTTTTAAATGAGAAAAAGGAAGATAAAGCATTAAATGCTTGAAGACTTTAAGGGAAACCATTAAAGGTTTGAGAAGACTCTAGAAGGAAGCCATTAAGTTTGAAGACTTTAAGGGAAACCATTAAAGGTTTGAGAAGACTCTAGAAGGAAGCCATTAAGTTTGAAGACTTTAAGGGAAACCATTAAAGGTTTGAGAAGACTCTAGAAGGAAGCCATTAAGTTTGAAGACTTTAAGGGAAACCATTAAAGGTTTCAAGTGGGTGAGGATAAATAGGATTTTAAATAAATAATTTATTTAAAATAGTTGTGCAACTTGCATTTGTAGGAAAATGCAAGTGGGTGGAGGATAAAGGTGATTTAAATAAATGATTTATTTAAAATAGTTGTGCAACTTGCATTTGTAGGAAAATACAAGTGGGTGGAGGATAAAGGTGATTTAAATAAATGTTAATTTATTTAAATGTGAGAGGTGGGATTTTGGGGGATTTAAATAAATATTTATTTATTTAAATGTGAGAGAATATTTAATTAATGGTCTGAATTTGTTAAGTGAATTAAATCAAATAAATTGAATAATTTATTTAATTAATAGTAGAAGAGGGTTAAGATGAATTAATTAAATATATTAATTTAATTAATTATTAATTGATGGTTAAATAATAAATAAATATTAAATATTCATTTAATTAAGTGGACAGATTTATGTGACTACACTTAATATGTCCTTTATTAAACCACCTAATGCAAATGAATTAAAGTAGAGTACAAAAACACAAACCAAATAACAACAACACCATAACATCAATATTTTTATGTGGAAACCTGATTAAGGGAAAAACCGTGGTGGGATTGAGACCCACAATATTAATATACCTTGTTAGAAGTATAATAATATTACATGAGGGGAATGCACATGCATTCAAGCACACTGCCTAGAGCTCACTACTCAAATTACAATAAGGGATTCAACCTGGAAGACTCACTGCCTTACAATTGATTATAGATAATAATTGGAATGTCTGAACTTATAAACAACATCTGCAAATGCCAAAAATAGTTTTGGATAAGCACAAAATACTTTATCTTACACTACTCTATTTTGTTGTTCTGCATTATATCAAAGCACAAATCCTTCATTTGTGCATGTGAAACTACACACAATCACTCATACTGACTTTTCACACAACCACCGATATCAAAAATGATCATATCAATCGATCACATATCCGCAACATCAATTTAGGTATTCTTCATGTAGGCCCAAAAACGTGTAACACACAAATGAAATGTGTCACCCAAGTCGGCTCAATCTGACCCAAAACAATCATGAAAACCAAAAAAAATTATCCACATGCTTCCCACATGTCAGTTTAACATCCTCAAACACACAAATAATCACCAAAATTACTCTGCGTGATCTGCACCATGAAATCTCAACACATTACTATTGATGAACATTTTTCTAAACAAAAACCTATCTACCAGATCCACCAACTCACATAATAATCAACATCGGAGGCCATAAACCTGGAATAAGGCATACTACACGTCCATGATGCTTCTCTAAGATCCACAAAATAAAATATTCAACACAAATGATCTACCAACCAGAATACTATATATTGTCAAACACACTGTTCTATCTCACCAGACCTCACCAAACCTCAATTAGTCTTCTGGTATGAATGAATCATGAACTACGGAATGAATATCTAACTCCAGTTGCCATCAATGACAACATCTAAACAACAATGCAATGTCTCTTGCCAACAAGGAGATCTTGAAATCTCACATGGAGGACAGTGAGCTGCTAGGTCTTGCATCTAGTATCTTGGAGAAGATAATGCATACATTCTGGAAGGACATATCTAATTCTCCCTCCAGATAGCTGAAGAGCCTAATCAACTCTATAAGTACTCACTTTGAGTCCTTGGAAAAGTCAGAAGAGATCAAGGTTCGGAACAATTTAATGATAAAATATTTAGTATTGAAGGAGATGATTGCAAATGATAGGATTTTGTTAGACACTTGTATAAAGAGTATTCAGAATGCCTTATTTAAAGGAGGCCATGTCCACAAATATCATTTATCATCTTCCAAATTTGTTGATGACATTGAGAATCATATAAAAGAGAATGAGAAGCAATTGGAAAATATTTCTCAATCCTTTGATCTCTTGACTACTTTTGTGGCCAGTCAAGAAGGTCAATTTGTATCATTCTTTGACAAAATCAAGAACTTGACCCATGATAAGGACAAGATTATTGGTAGATTTGGTGAGCTTTGAAGTCTAATTTCTCCTAAGTTGGAAACAATGCTTAGTGCTTTAAAGGAAGTCCAAGATGCCATGGTGACAAATGACCCCTTATATCTTCATTTGGCAGAGATGCAAGCATTTCTCTTCAATGGTCTCATCTCATTTTTGGAGTGTCTCAAGAAAGGTTGGGACAATCATTTGAATTAATTGAAGAACATCTTTTCATACATATTTAAGTTTATATAACGTAAGAATGTCTATGTGTTGTTGTATAGAGATATTTTGGTATGAATTTTGGCATGTGGATCCCTACCTTTGCCATTGATATCAAAGGGGGGGTGTAGGGCAATGGAAAATGTAATTTTCATCTCAGGGGGAGCTTTTGGAGTTTTTATCTTTTGAGTTTTGTAGTCTGTGTCCGACACTTAGTCATTTTTCACTAAGTGTTGCCATTAATGCCAAAGGGGGAGATTGTTGGCAAGAGACACTGCACAGGTTTTCAGGTGTTATCATTGATGGCAACTCAAGTCAGTGTACCCATTTGCAGTGAATGATTTTCTCATACCGAAAGTCGAATTAAAGATTGGTTTGAGTTCGGAAAGCTTAGAACATATTTTTTGACAGTGTTTGATATTTTGGTTGGCATTTTATTTTGGCTTAATATTTTGTGTTGTAGATCTAACGAAAGATTGATAGATGTCTGGAGCACCTTATTCCATAATTTCAGCCTCCACTGATGATTGATTTGTGAATTAGAGGATCTGATGTATCAGGTTTTGGTTTGTCAATGCAATAAGGTCGACTAGCATGATAAACCCTTATGCGGAATAAGTGGAGAAAATTTGGTGATTGTTTTTGTGATCGAGGATGTTTATCCGACATATGTGGTAGCATGTGTTCATTTTTTTTGGTTTGCACTAGCATTTGAGTTCAGATTTTGTTGCCAATTTGTACACGATTCATAAAATAATCAAATGTTATTGAGCTGACATGTAGCCGATATTCTTTCTTATTACGGATATATAAGAGCGATGGTTTTGATCATTTTGGATGTGTGGAAGGCATTACTGATTGATTGTACACATTTTCATGTGTGCAGGATAGAGATTGGTGCTATGGGTTATAGCAGAATAGTGTAATAGAGAAGTGAGAGATGAGGTGTATGAAATTAATGTATTGTGCTTAACCAAAACTATAATCAGACATTTGTAGATGATACTCCTTAGTTCAATCACTCTAGTGATTATTTGTAATTGATTTGAAGGCAATGAACATCTCTTTTAAGGAGTGAGCTCTAGGAAGTGTGCCTGAATGTATGTCCATTCCCTAAGTGTAATATTTCTATACTTCTACATAGTATACCTATATTGTGGGTTCATCCCCACCATGGTTTTTCCCTTAACTAGGTTTCCACATACAAAAAACTTGGTGTTGTGGTTATTTCCTTTATGTTCTTGCATCTTTTTTTTGTTCATATGCATTAAGTGGTTGAAAGAAGAGTTTAATAAAGTTAAAGATTGCAGAACATTGATTCACCACCCCTCTCAGTGTTCCTTGATTCCAACACGTTTTAATAGTACTTAAATAATTTCTTTAATTATTGTCTCAATACTTGTGTCAGGTTCTTTCCTTGCACATTTTTTAGAGTTGTCGAAGTGTTGTTGTAGACACCTAAAATTGTCCCACACTAGTAAAATCCAATTTCACTAATTATTCATTTCTTAATTAAATAATTTCTATTATTTAATTAATCTAATTTTATTCTTCTAAATTAATATTATTCTTATATTTCACAATTCTTAATTTAAATTTCCTCATAATTCTTAATCAGATAATCAATTAATCATTTCCCTCCTAACATTAATTTGTATAATTTATTATTTAATTAATCCCAATTATTCATTTTAATTAAATGATCTTTATTGTTTAATTAAATCCAGTTCTATTAGATCCCCATAGTTGAATAGTTTATTTTAACTATTTAATTATCTAATGATATCCTCTTAATTAAATAAATTCCTAAATTTATTTAATTTCATTTATCCCTCATTTCAATTAATTTCAATTCCCTCCAAATTAAAATCGACTTCATTTCCCTTGCATTTCAATTTCAATTTCACATTTTTGAAAATCCAAATTCGCCAAAATGCTTATTTTGTTCATTCTCCAAGACACATGTTGAAATTCCTAATTGCCACTGACTCTCAGTGAGTCATCAATCACCTTTTTATTACTAATCAATCAATTCAGTCTTCGAATCAATCAAATTAGTTAATAATTTATCAATCCTTTTAACTCAATCAATTCAGTCTTCGAATCAACCAAAGTTAGTTACGATAAGTAATTATCTTCATCTATTTTGTCTCATCAAATTTCAGCAATTGAGCATGTCTATTCTCAATTTGATCTCTATTGTTGAATCAAATCTCGAAAATCTATAAATTTAACTTGAATCTTTATTATCAACAATGACTATCTTTTTATTCTTGTGCATCTATCTTGTAGGTTTTCATAAAGTGTGACTTTGTGTAATGCCCACCAAAATCCCCTAGAGAAAATAAGCTAACTAACAACAAATAGAGAGAATTTTCTTTAAAATACCATCTAAACAAACACATATATCCCAATACTCATAAGCATATTCTACGATTTACAAAATTTACACATATCCATCATGAACATGAACATAAAAGTATATCCATATGATCTCATAGCGCAAGTGGAATTAAAATACAACTCAACATCTATCATTTCCCTAGGGTATCTCAACATCATTACTTACAATATCACATAAGTAATAACATCATTAACGCTACCGTAATAAAATACATATACATATGACCATTTCCTAGTCCATCTAACATGATTACATACTCTAGTGATGCATTTACCATTAACCCCTTTAAGATTCATTTTAAAAGACCAAACCCAATGTTCCTAATCCCCATTCACTCATTCATTATCTGAGCATCATTACTTTAGCATCAATATCTACCACCATTACTATAGCATTTCTATCATGATATAACACATTCAATCTCCTAACATTACAACATACATATAGCACCATATGAACATCAATATATCCAATCTCATAATTTCCATTAAAGAATCAACATCTAATTTATGATAAGATTACATCAACTTGTTCTCTTACAAGAGACATAATTATTATCCTAATTCATCAATTATTACTACATTATCCATTTACATCAAGTAGAATAGCTCTCAACCATAGTTACATCTATCTCATGAAATCTACATGTCATATGAACCATATATATCAATCTGCTATAAAATCATTCCATAAGCTAAAGGGAATAAAATTCCACATCCACGCACATAGCATCCAATGAAGAACATCCCAATGGAAGAAGGCATCAAACCACCCGACCATGTGGAGCCAAAGGAACCACACCGCATGCTAGGAGATGACACAAGGTCTCACACACACTCCAGACCTTGACTGACACCTAACAACCCAAGAGACTCGACAACTCAAGAACCACAATCAAGAATATACCAAAGCAGTAAGCCAAATCACAACACACAGTTGATCATAAAACATAGAAACTGCTAGAGGTGTAATCAACATCTATGGAATAAGGAACAAGGACACATGTAGGGAAAGAGTTTCATCACATGCTATCCTCACATAGAAGGGAATAATGCCTCACCCTGATAGCCATGTCTCTGTATGTTATCCTCACATAGAAGGGATAAAACCAAACCCTGATAGACATGTGGAGCCATCTCAACCTAATGAGAGAATCAAGGGAGATTGACTTACCATCTCAACACTATTCCAAATCTCATCCCAAGTCTCCACTCAAGAGCCATAAGGTGGGGCACCCAAAAACCAATTTATTATCTTGTTTATGTGATTCCTAATTACCCAATCCAACTAATTAATTATTATGGTTATAACTTATTTAAATCAAGGGAAACCCCCAACATGTTCTTGGTGGCCTAGACTTCAAGCATCCTTACAAGGATCCTCTTGATAGCCTATTCTCTCTTGACCACGACCATCACGTGGAAGCCCACTCTCCCTAACCATGTTCTAAGGCCTCAAGGGTAAACATAGAACATAATCACAATAACAACAAGGAGGCTCATATAAAAAATGAAATCACAAGTATCACCAACATGAACATAAGCCAATCTAAAAACATGGGCAAACCAAAATATTGTCATATGCAACAAGAGACTCATCCATCAATGAAACACATTCATAAACAAGAGTAAGGAATAATCCTTCTTACTCAGCCATAAACAGTATCAATCTTCAAAAACAACCTCATTGGAGCTAAAATAATATATCCTCTACAGCAAGGCATTCATCCTCTTGCTAGAGCAACACAATAATCCTCAACGATAAGGCATTCTACATCTTATTAGAGCTATTAATAACAATAAAATAGCCAATATTGAGAAAAATACAACTTGGAAAGAATTAGGAACATCAACAAATTCCTCTAGTATGGTAATCAGACTTAGAAAAATCATCAGAAAGACCAAAACATCAAAAGACATTTATCAGGGCAATTAGCACTTTTACTACATAGATTAGCGCATTCATCTAATGATTCAATACCTCTATTTATTAGTAGCACTTTTGACTGAATAAATAGCGCCTATGACAAATACATTAACGCTTTAGGTGAACACAACAACACATTTTATATTTACATTAGTGCATACATGAACAACAATAGCGCATATACCAATAACATTACTGCCAACACTTGATAAATGAGCACTTTTGGGGTTTTAGTGCATTCACCTACCAATTTAGCACATTCAATTGGGTAAACTCAGAAACGAAGGGTGACGAATTGCGACAACTCTAGTAAATCAATAAGGCTTTCAAAAATGCCAAAGTCACAATAATTCGAAACACAAAATCTCATAGAAGCCAGGGATTTAAAAAGACATATCTAAAAGTAATAGAATTGATTGAAAATCTCAGATAAGAGATCCTCGACAAGTTTGAATAAGAATTTGATTCTTAGAGCGAAATAACAACACTCTCCCAAATGCAAGAATAACATTTACACCACAAAACCCAAACAATACAAGGGCTATTCTCACAACGCAATTCAAACCAAATTGCCAGGAATACTGCATACAAAAGACAAGCCGGAAACCATATATAGATAAACATAGACAGTGAGTTTTGTAACTCAATATAATATTCCCACCCCCCCATATCATACAATATGACTTTTATAAACATAATAATAATATTTGCAATCATTTTCAGCAACCCCCCGACAAAACAATCTTTTAAAAAGACATTGTGAAAACAATCTTTTTGAGAAAATAAATTTGCAAGATTTAAAATCCTCCAACCTGGATTTAGAAATGATGGAAAAATGAAACCAATGAAGAGCAATCCAAATCCACAAGCTTCGACCAAAATCCAACCAAGCAAGCTCCCAAATCACCAAATCATAGAAAGAAAATTGCAAAAGCTAACCCAGCAAAAAGCTTAGAAAACCAAATAAATAGATTTCAAAAAAATACCATCACTAGTAGAATTTGGCAAATAAATGACTACGTGACTAAAACTTTTAGTCACAACAACTAAAAATGACTAAATTCTACTAATGTTTTGCAACACAACTATAAATGACTAATTTGATCATCGGGTAAAAAACACAACTAAATAATTAGTCACAAAAATAAAAATGACTAAATAAATGACTATTACTCCTCTATACTATTAGTCACAAAAATACAAATGACTATTAATCCTATTGTCATTTTTGTAAGGGAGTTAAGTAACGGAACAACTTCCTACACTAACCTTGAGAGGAGGGTAATGCAAAAACTTTTACAAATTGTCACAAAAATTACAGAAAACAAAAATAGATATAATAACATTCAAACCATAACATAGTAATTTATGTGGGGAAAACCCTTTCGAGAGAAAACCCCACACTCTAAAAGTCGTCCAATATAATATTTCGCAATCAAAACAGATTACAATATACTTCCATAAAAATCTCTTTGCAAGAGTACCACTAATCAAAGATTCAAAGGTAACTCAATAGCTATAAGACTCTTACACACAACCTCTATCTCACACACCTCATATATAGGAGATACAATACAACAAACTGTCAAAAGGTATTAAAAAACCATGGGCTAAAACCACCCAATAAGGTGTATCTGAGCTTATCTCCCTTCTATATACCCTATGACATGTCCCTCCCTTTTTATAGCTCATTTATGTGTCCGATGTGTTTTATATTTCCTATTTTAGGAGTACAAACTTCCGAAGGCCATAACTTGAGAACCGTGCATCCTATTGATGAACCGTTTGAAGCGTCAAAAAGCTCATGAAGTGCCCACTTTTCATGGAATTTTAGGGCCTCTAAAGTCCTCAAATTTAAATTTAAACCTTTCATTGGACCCCTTGAAAATACAAAATTTAATATCTTCAAAACTAGTTGTAATCTTGCGACATAACTTTACCAGAATTCTTATCTAGCCAACCAGAAGCTTCGGGGAGAATTTTGCACCATTTTGTGCTAAAATAAAAACTTACTATAAATAATAACCTCATATAAATGCATGGTTGGGACACCATTTTCCCAACAAATCTCTCACTTGTCAAACAACTTGCAAGAGCAAGGGGAGTATCAACACAATAAATCAATTGCTAGGGGTCGTGAGGCCCATAGACTCTGAGCACCATCTGAACTTCTTTGTTCTCACAGCCTTAGTTAAATAATCTGCAACATTCATAAAAATTTCTACCTTAACTAGCTTCACTCTGCCATCTTCGACCATATCTCTGACAAAATGATACTGAACATTAATGTGCTTGGTCTGGGCATGAAATGTTGGGTTCTTAGCTAGGCAGATCGCACTCTGGCTGTCACACTAAACTGTCCTAGCTCCTTGTTTTATTCCAATGTCTGAATACAATCTCTTAAGCCAAATGGCCTCTTTACAAGCATGAGTAGCTGCCATATACTCTACTTCAGTAGTGGACAAAGCAACCACGGCCTATCGCTTACTCATCCAATTAATTGCACCACCAAATAAAGTAAACACATAAGCACTGGTGGATCTTCTGCTATCAATATCAATCACCCAGTTTGAATCCACATAACCATGAATATCAAGGTAAATCATGTCTCCAACTAAATTACCATGATAACACAAAGAATACTCTGAGGTACCCTTCAAATATTTGAAGACTCTTTTGATTGCATCCCAATGAACTCTACCAGGATTAGACATATATCTGGATATAACTCCCACTTCTTGGGAAATGTCTGGTCTAGTACAGACCATAGCATACATCAAACCTCCAACTGCATTTTGGTAAGGCACTCTTCTCATGTCTTCCATCTTCAATGGGGATGTAGGACAATCTACAATAGATAATTTTGTTCCAACTGTAAAAGGAACACACAATGGTCTACAATCCTGCATGTTGAACCTTTGTAACACTGAATTCACATACTTACTTTGGCCTAGCCATAGCTTTTTATTCACTCATCTTTTCTAATTTCCAACCCAAGAATGTGTTTCGCTACACCAAGATCTTTCATTTCAAATTTAGCAGCAAGTTGAGACTTTAGTTCTGAAATCATATATTTCCCTTTACCAATGAATAACATAACATTAACATACAATGCAATGTACATGAAATTATCACCATCAAATTTATAATAAACATAGTGATCAAATTTAGAACTCTCAAATCCCAAACTCAACACATATGTATCAAATTTTTGATACCACATCCTAGGACTCTGTTTGAGGCCATACAAGGATTTCTTTAATTTACAGACCAAATTACTTTTACCTTTCACCAAATAGTGCTCTGGTTGTGTCATATAAATGTCCTCTTCCAAATAACCATGAAGGAAAGTAGTTTTCACATCCATTTGTTCAACCTCTAAATCATAAGCAGCGGCAATAGAAAGAAAAAATCTAATGGATGTCATTTTTGTAACAAGAGAATGATGGTATGATGAAAGAATAGGTATCTAGTAGAATACTGAGGGGGGGTGAATCGGTATATTGAAAAACTAATACAAAGTTCCCAAACTCAAACTCAATCAAACAAAGGAAACATATCTCAGTCAAGATCAATATTCATAAGAATACTTGGCATCAACCGATTTAACTGTTATGACAACTTTAACAATAAACAACTTCAATCTTGTAAACATCAACAATGCTTAATCATAACTCAACATATTCAACTCTCAATGCTTCTGCCTAACATGCCTTATCAGAAGTTAACCAAATCAATAAATAAGATCACAACCACAAAAACATTCACCACTTGACACAAATATTTATACGTGGAAAACCCAAATAGGTAAAAACCATGGTGAGATGAGACTCGCAAGGATAGCTATCTGAACTCTTCTGAAGTTCACCCTGTTAGGAGCCAAGCATGTTAAAGCTTTACAATAAGTCCTCTTAAGAACTAATTCCAGTTAGGAATCACCTAGTTAAGGGATTTACAAATATGCCTTGATGAAAAGCATAATACCCTATTAGGAGTAACCTCGCTGGAGATTTAAGAATCCAAGCTAATGGACCACCTTGTTAGAGGATTTAATAAGTAAGCAAGCTTGTTAGAGCTTACCCGGTTAAGGGATTTCGCTTATGTTGTAATTGTTAGAAAACAATAGGTTTTCTTGATCTGTCTGAGTAGCACTACATTTGCTTGATCAGATCCTTCTAAGCTTCAATCTACCTTCACTCAAAGTGCAGATCCATTCACTAGTTAGGCAACTACACACTCAACAGGTTTCTATCATTCTTGCCAACAACCTTTACAAACAACTTCATCGACCTTAAATACAAATCAATTAGGTCGGTAACACAGCAAAAACCCTAATTCTCATCATTGAGATTGCAAACAAGTCGGTACAACCACTCCATGATCACCGCTTCATCGGACTTTGTAACTCATCACGCGCTATGCATTAGATGCAATCCACTTTGCTCCTTCCCTAGACAAAAATAAATGCCTTCCCTGGACAGAAAACAAACGTGCCAAAACAATTTGAACATATCCTCATACAATGATCACATGTGTCTCCATCATTACCGCTTATCATATAATAAGCCATCAAACTTGATCGGTTAGGGTTTAACAGCTGATAGGGTTTACCAGTTACATTACATAGAAAGGTTTAACCCTTTACACTAGTTCACCGATTCAACTCACAAACTTTACATACTAGTTTACAACATCTTCCACAAAGCTCTTCTTACCGATTACTAGCCAATATCAAAAACAACAATAACATGAATGCCATTACCGGTTCAATTGACATCAATGACAATATATCATTAATGCAATTTCTATGCAAAATGCCAACAAACTCAAAATGCCAATAGAGAAAATATATCACCATAATCAACACCCTCAACCTGAGAGTAGCCTTTTGCAACCAACCTTGCCTTATACTTCTCAATGGTTCCATCTAAACCAATCTTTTTCTTGAACACCCATTTGCAACCAATAGGGTTTTGTCCTTTGGGAAATGGTACAAGATCCCATGTATCATTCTTTTTCAAAGTGTCATTTCTTCTTCCATAGCTATCTTCCAAGATTTTGCATCATTCATACCTAATGCCTCTTCTACAGATTTCAGTTCATCTACATTAGTATTCAAAGCAAAAATACATCTCCAATCATTAGGTGAATACCTTTCAAGTGGTTGTCTATGTCTTGTAGACCTTCAAACAAACTAAGTTGGAGGTTCTTCCTCCTCTTCTAAAGATTCAGAGCTAGATGAGCTCTCCTCAAATTCTTGCTTATCTAGAAGTCTCGATTCAACTCTTTCATGTGTAGAAGGAAATTGTATCACATATTCCCTTCTATTCTATTCTAGCTGCAATGTAACAAAACGAGACTTAATTTCTTTAAAAATAACACTTCTACTATGAATTACCTTTTGTGCAACAGGGTCCCAAAGCTTGTATCCTTTCACACCATAACTATACCCGATAAAGATACATTTCACAACCTCATTATCCAACTTAGTTCTCTTCTCCTTTAGCACATGTGCATATGCCTCACAACCAAAAACTCTAAGATGTCTCAATGAAGGCTTATGACCCGGCCATGCTTCCATAGGCATTTTATCAACAAGGGTTTATGTAGGAGATCTATTAATCAGGTAGCAAGCAATAGTAATAGCTTCAGCCCAAAAATTTTATTCTAGACCAGCACCACTCAGCATACTCCTAGCCTTCTCCATCAGTGTCTTGTTCATTCTTTCTACAACTCCATTCTATTGTGAATAATACGGATTTGTCTTCTATATGTTAATGCCACAGTCTTTACAGAATCTATCTATCGTGTATGTGAAGTGTACCTATACCTGCAAACACAAAACACTCAATAGATCATTACAAGCATGGTTAATGAATTTAAATCAAAGAAAGATAAAACCATAACTAAGCGATCTATCGCCTCCTAGTAAATGCGAGTATGAATTTTGCTCTCAGATCTTGTTATGCAAATTCCAGTGACTTGACTACACTTATATGGAGGATTTAAATGAGGAAGATGCATGATCTAGCAATTATAGCATGATTAAGCTACATGATTTCATGATTATTCTAGAAAATAAGCTAGAATGAAGATGCAATTAAGCTACAATTGAACATGATAACAATGCTAAGAATGATTTTTTAAGAGCTATATGCCTATAGTAACAATGCTTGAATGCCAAATGAGATGGGATCAATTAGGGGCCCTTTGTGCTCCGAAATGAGGTCTATTTATAGGATTCCCAAGGCTAGGGGTGAGGTGGTAGGAATCAATGGTCAAGATTGATTTGAAGATATCAATGGCGAAATTGGAGGAGGTTGGCATAGGGGTTGGATTAAAGGGAACATCTATCATCTCTATGGTGACAAGTGTCAAGAGGCTTCTAGAAGAGGTTGGATGAAAGGGAACACTTAGCGACAAGTGTCACAAAGCTTGGCTCGTGAGAGGGTAAAGTGTTCAAGGAAAGGGGACATGTGGGTAGGTAGAATGGGTTAGGTTTAGGAATTGTTAGGTTAGGTGGTTAAAAGTTAGGAGAATTTAGGAAAAGGCTAATTAATTTCAACAACTCATAATTTATTTGTTTTAATTAATTAAAGGATTTGAATAAATGATTTTGATGGGGAAGAATTAATTAATTTGAATTAATTAATCAAAGGGGATTATTGAAATGAACCTATTAAATAAATCCTTAGATTTATTAATAAGTAGATGAAAAGGGGGATTTAATCAAATTGTTGATGAATTCAATTAAATTGGGGAGGGAGATTAATTAAATAATTGCTTATTCAATTAATTATCTTCAGACCATTTTTAGGTGTATACATTTTGCCCCTCTTTGAAACAAGGTGTGATGACGCGTTGATTCAAAGAATAATCTCATTTTTATGATGATATTGGTTTGATAGGATGGCCCAGCTCTTGATTGCTAAATTATGGTATGATGATGCCCCCTCGGGAGATCAATTGAGATAATTGATCTTTGGAGTTTTGTGATTTTTTTGCGAAATTGATATCCCAATAGATTTGATTTGATTTTTGCAACTGTGTTTAATGAAAATGCTAGTTCTTCGATTAGCTTGATTGATTAGATTGATAAATCTTGATTGATTAGATTGATAAGATTGAGATTCAGTCTAGTATCAGGAATGACACCTCCTGTATAAGACAAAGATGATCAAAGCATCTAGTTTCAGGAAGGATTCATCCTGTATAAGACATAGATCAGAGCGTCTGGTTTCAGGAAGGATACATCATGTATAAGACAAAGAATCATAGATCAAAACATCTAGTTTCAAGAAGAATACATCTTGTACAAGACATGATAGAGTTGATTGGGTTCGATTGATTGATTGAATTGATAAGGTTAATGAGATAAAGAACTGACAGTTTGTTGATATCAAGTTGCAGAAATATTCGGATATGTTGATGTTAATTCTGTTGAGAGAGATAGGATAAGATTTTCGCTAAGTTGACAATATCTAAAGATATATGAGTCATTATTTTGATTGCATATACACTTGTGATGATACCTTGATGATTCTTGTGATAGATTTAACCTTGGATGAAAGGAGCATGCGGGATCCCATGCAAGAATGAAATGCAAGCTAAAATGCAAATGAAATGCAAAGCTATGACGGACCAGTCACTGGATTATTGTGTTTTTGTCATCATTGAGATTTTGAAATGTGGGAAGTGAGTGCAAACATCAATGGTAAAACCATGATAACCTGAGCACTTCTTTCCTAGATTTTGATATAGCAAGTTAGCACAAGCATCGAGGTATAATTGAACCGAGATGACCTAAGTGTTGCTTGCATAAAACAGGTAGTATTAATCATTTTAATATGCAAATCAGAAATGTCTTCAATGATACTCCGATGATCATGTCCCAAGACAAATTTGCACATATTAATGATTAATTTTTAGACAACAGACAATAAAAATATCATGTTCCTTCCTTGTTCCTCTAGTCAATGACATCCTGGAGTTATTCAAAAATCATGATAGCGAAAATCAATATAGAAAAGTTGAACAATCATGTGAAAATCATTATCCAAGAGATATTATCCAGTGAAAAGTGTGTGAATGTGCTTAGATTGACTTTATGATAGTTTGATAATTGATAGTTTGATCTCGTGTTCAACGTTGGATGTGTCTCATTTTTTGCTTGATAAGAGTTGTCTAACTTTTGTTCCACCTGTTTGATTTAGCTCGAAATGATCAAGAGTTTTCCCCCAGCTAGGTGTAGGATTTTTCCCCAAGCTAGAAACAAAGTTGTTATGATATATCCAATGATCCAAACCATGGCAAGAAGCCACCTGAGATACCTACGTATGTACAAAGGCTTGTTTATGATTAGTGTTGATGGAGAATGAATGAATGCAAGCGGAAAGATGCATGAACTAATAGATGGAAGAGCAAGCGGACAGATAGCACCTATTTTCCAGGTTTTCACCATCTGTTTTTATTGCACTTTTTCTCATATTTAATTTTTTGTTCTTAAATTTTCTTCTTTTTCACTTTTTTTCTTTGGATTTTTCTAATTTTTCACTGTTTTTTATTTTTCTGATTTTTTGTTGTTTTTGATTTTTCTGATTTTTCACTATTTTTTATTTTTTCTGCTTTTTCAAACATAAAATTTCTTCAGGTGCATGCTATTGATAGGTTCCTCAAGCTGATCTTCATCCTATGTTGATAGCTGATATGCTCCTGATCCAAATACTGTTGTGACCATAAATGGACCTAACCAATTTGGTTCAAACTTTCCTTTCATTTCTTGATCTGCCTAGTTGCGTGGATTTTCCTTTAGCACTAGTTCTCCAACTTGAAAGACTCTTGGTTTAACCTTGTGATTATAACTCTGACACATTCTTTGTTGATATACCTTTAAATGATCAAAGGCATTTTGTCTTCATTCATGGATCAATTCTAACTCTTGCAGTCTAGATATTTTTTGTTCTTCATCTAGGATGAGACCTTTGAGTGATACACGTAGAGAGGGTATCTCTACTTTGATTGGCAATATGGCTTCTCATCTATATACAAGAGAGAAAGGTGTGGCACCTGTTGGTGTGCGGATACTAGTACGGTAGGCACATAGAGCAGAGTTCAGTTGAATATGCCAATCTCTTCCAACATTGTTCACTATCTTTTTGAGGATTTTCAAAATAGTTTTGTTAGATGCTTCTACCTATCCATTTCCCTATGGATAATAGGTGTTGAAAATATTCAGGACTAACCAAGTTACTGAGAGGGGAGGGGTGAATCAGTAACACTTAAAACTTTTAATTCATTTCTGCACTTGTATATATTAAACCATTCATTCATTTAATCTACTGTATGCATGAAAGTATAATCATTCATAACACTTAACACAAAGATTTGGTGACCCAGAAACCTTCCAAATAGAAAGTAAAACTGGGGTGGGGATGGTACCCACAAAACTTTGGTACTGC
This sequence comes from Cryptomeria japonica, assembly GCF_030272615.1. NCBI lineage: Eukaryota > Viridiplantae > Streptophyta > Pinopsida > Cupressales > Cupressaceae > Cryptomeria > Cryptomeria japonica. Next base: position 591,640,892 of record NC_081409.1, read on the forward strand.
AGTAAAAGTTGGCTGGTTAAGGCTTACAATGATCACTTATGATGATCTGCCCTGTTAGAAGCAAATTTGGACTGCTAGGTCCACCTTGTTAGAGGATTTACAAACATACAATGAAGTATGCACTCGGTTAAGAGATTTACAAAAGACTGTTAAGTCTACCCGGTAAAAGGATTTACAAACTGATTCAACTGTTAGGATGAAACAGTAGATCTTGACTTACAACTTTATTGCTGATAAGATCCTTTGAGTATTGATCTCCTTCTGAGATAGATATGTCGATTCTGCTCCTTTACTGACTCTGCGAAAATGTTCTGGTCTGCTGCCTTAATGCAGTTTCTGCTCTGCTCTTTCTAATTTCGCATATTCATACATCTTACATACATTTTCCACATTACGGATTACAGATGGTATAATACATCACATATATATACCGTCCATAATTACATTTACATTTCATAAAGTCGGCCTCATACAAATTAATAACATAAACTCATTCTTAAGTCGGCCTTACATAGGTGAACAAAATATTACTGAGTCGGTAGATACTCGGTTCCTCAAGCTGGCTCGGTGATCTTCTGATACACAGCGTCCACTACAGTACTCGGCATCGTCATGCTCTCGGTAAGAGTAGAAGCTCGGTCCATACTAGTCCCGAAGTGTAGCTTGGAACTCGGTAGCTGCGGTGACTCGGTAGATATAGTGTCACTCGGTAACCACTGGTAACTCGGTAAGAACTGACTTCTCGGTTACTGCTGTTTGTCTCATATGCTCGGTAATAGTCTTACTGCTCGGTATGAACTGTTTAATCGGTAAGCTTTACCGAATGCTCGGTATAGGCTGTGGACTGAATGATGAGCTCGGTAAGCATTCAAAATCGAATAAGTGTTTTCACTAAGTGTTATTCACTAATGACAAATATATCATTATTCCAACAATCTCCCCCTTTGGCATTAGTGACAAAAACACTTATGAGACAAAAATGAATCTGTCATGCTGACTTGATTCTTCAAAATTGATACCGATTGTAGATTGCTGTATATACCTGTATATCTCACTGTACATAACTCCCCCATAGAATATACACATGATTCTATACTTATCTCTATACCAATTGTTATTTACATTCTCCCCTTGTCTCTAATAATATGTCCTATATTCTCCCCCTTTTTGACAATAATGCCAAAGAATAGATAACTCAAATAGAGATATTAAAGCATGAGATAAACTCTGAGTGTACCTGTTTGATATGAGCCAAGGTATTATCCCAATTTCCTTGCAAAATTGTGCAAATAGACAATGCAACTTGAACTTTGGCTGATAGTTCAATTACATGCTCTGCAACTGAAAAACTGTTATCATGGATCAATGTTTTGGAATGTGTAATGTGTTTCTGCATTGTATCCATGTTAGGGAGGATCATATTCTGAATATCTAAGAATGTAGACCAGATCCTTGCATCTTCCCTAAGCAATTCTGATTGCTTATCTGATAGGACTCTGATTTTTGAATGGTGAGTTGAGCTTGAGTTGGGGTCAAGCTGCAACTGTTGTGCACTTGCTTTCAGATCATCATCAACTTTCTTCAGTTGATCTCTGATTCCTTTTGTGAACTCGGTGACATCACATAACTTTGCAAAGAATGAAGTTACATTATTAAAAGAATTTTCTAACTTGGCCAAACTAGTGGTCAATTCAACTTGTTTTATTGCTATCTGCTGAGCAATGTGCTCAAGCACCTTGTTATCAAATTTCTTCTCGGTTCGTTCTATCAGTTTCTCTTCTCCTGATGAGTCCTCATTGAATCTATTCACAGCCTCTTCGAGTTGTAGCAAAATGTGTTGAGAGGGATCAACTTTTATGCCTAAGGCATCTGTAAGAATGGTCTTTGCACCATTTATGATGTTGAATTCCCTGTCTCTCTCACTTCTTAATTGTTTTTGTTTTGCTTTCTGTTCTAACATCTGGCTGATCAATCTCATTTCATCAATTGATGCAGTATTGAGGTCTATTTGTGGTATGACAATCTCTTTATCCAGATCTATATCTTCCTCTATAGCCTTGCCGGTAAGCAGAAGTTTTAAAGGTGTCTTTTGTATTACTTCTGTGCTTACTACCTTATCTTTTGATGTAGTTATAATGGTTGATAAGGTTGGACTAGCTGTTATAACTGGAATAGGAAGACTCATGGATGTACCGACTGTTTCCAAAATTGATGTACATGCAGGAGTGCTGATAGGTGCAAAAGAATGTGTCAAAACTGGAGAGGTTGCAAAACTTACTATACATGCTGCAGGAGAAGTTGTGATCTCGGTGACTGAAGAAATCACTTGTTGCTCGGTAGAAGCAACACTCTGCATCCCGGTAGATAATGACATGCTCTGCAGCTCGGTGGATGAGGTAACTATTGGAGTCTGGAGCTGAGAGGTGATTGGCAAGGATTGAGCAATAGATGTAGCTACTGTGCTCACAATCCTGCTGGCTGAAGCTGATGATGCAACGCCTTTCTGCGGTGAGTGAGGAAGAGATGCAATGACTTTTGCTGCTACCTGTTCAGGATCATCTTCTTCATCACCTATTATCACCGTGTCACCTTCTTCTTCTTCACTTATGATTACCGTGTCTCCTTCTTCCTCAGCTACTTCTTCTTCTTCCTTCTCCTCTTCATCCTCTTCATCCTCTTCTTTTTCACCCTCAGTTGTTACCGTGGGGTCAGATGGCATTGGCAGATTATATATCCTTTTCCACACAATTGTGGCATTATTTACTATTGCTTCTATCTGCTTGGAGAGAACTAAGAAGGTATGAAACCTAAGTGTCATTTGGTGTTCATTCTTCTTTAATGCCTCTTTTACTTCTTTATATGTCAGGTTCGGTAACAACTGTTTTAAGGTTTGTGCATAAATGTCTTTGACAGTTTGCACTGCTGAAGTCCATCTTGGTCTAATCCTGACTAGAAGCTCATTTGGAATTTGAGGACTGATATCATCTGGGGTATATTTCCATTTACCCATTTTGTTCAGTAAAAGCTCCTCGATCTGCATCTTTTCTGCATCTGATCTGTTTTCATACCTCAGTGCCTTGAAGTTAGACATGCCAGATCCTTGTTCCAACTGCTTCAATTTTTCTTCGAAGGTAGGAGGGGGTCTCCTGAATAGAATTTCACTTTCTTTCTGCCCTTTTCTAGTTTTCCTTGTGAACATTGCAGTTTTAGGTTTGGGCTTTGTGATTACTACTTTGCCTTTCTTCTTTGATGTTTTTGTTTCCTCCTCTGATTCCTCTTCTGTTTCTTCTGTTTTAGCTGCCTTTCTCTTGGTACTGGTGGTGGCCTTTGGAAGCTTGTTTTCAAGCTCAATTATGGCTTTGGCCTCATCATAAGTGCCAAATGCAGGGGTGTTGGGAATGGCTGGTTCATTTATCAGGGCTTCTATTATATCCCTTGCTTCATCTATGTTAATTTCATAGGGTAATGGTTTTACCCATGCCACTCAGGGTATGGCTGCCTAGATGTAAACTTTATCACAGTCTACCATGAAGCATATATCATCCTTGTAATCTTTTACCAACTTAGGAGGAATCCTGAACCTGTTGTTCATTTTGTCCTTAAATTCTTCAAAATAATTATCCATTACTGTCTCAAAATTCTGACCTATTTCTGCTATAAACTCATTTATCTGATACAAAATTGGAGTATCCTTCCTCCATACTACCGTGCCTTTAGAAGGGAAAAAATTTTGTACATAGAAAAATATACAAATCAACAAAGAACCAAATTTGCATGGATTATTCTTTGATGTCCTTATACTGTCCATGTTCTTGTTGAATTGTGTTAGTAAAACCTCTGCTAGGTCAAAATCCATGTTCTTCTTTACTACCTTGTAGGCAAGGTCTACCGCCTCACATGCCACACTATTTAGCCTACTGGAACTATACAGCTTATATGCAATGATAATAATACCAAATTTAAGTTCAACATCAGATACATTGTTAATTTTCATTCCTCTGCCATCCCACTCGGCTTGAGTTAACTCCTGCAGTTCGTCCCGACCTAGGGTTTTGGTGGATTTTGCTCTGTCTGACATCGGTAATCCTGTGATTCTATGAATCATCTTCTTTGTTATTAAGATAGGTTGATCTAACCAAAGTTGCCCATCATGTACACGGCTCAATACATACCTAATCCATTTTACTTGAAAGTTTCTTGGTAGGTGTGGGATATGGGTCAAGCCTTTGATTTCCAAATGTCTATGCTCGGGTTTCAGGGTTTTGTCAACACATAGCTGATCTAGGGCATTGTCCATTTCCAAAGTCCCTAACTCCTGAATAGTGCATTTGAAATGAGTACGAATGTCATTGATGAGAAGTACCTTGGAAGGAATTCTGGACTGTGCTCCACTTGGGTCGAGTGATTCTGCGATCGCTGGAACGAGTTTGAAGTTCGGCGCTGTCCATTTAACTCCTCTCACTAACATATTGGAAGTCTTCTTCGCCTTGCTCCTGCTGGTTGTGCTAGTAGAAGTCATTGCTGAATAACCTGAGTTCCTTTTAGATTCTTCGCTGCAAATTCATCTTAAATCTCCTTAAGCACTTTGAAAACCTAAGCTCTTCGAATGCTGAATAACGCGGTGAAGAATGAAGTCGATTTTGCCCTTTTTATTAAAATTCTGTCATTAATGCTTGATAAGTGGGTAGGTGAGATGACTTAATGACTTTAGCGATTGCTCGGTAAGACTGACCTAACTCGGTGTTCTTATTTCTGACCTAACTCGGTAAGGTCTGCAGTTTTACCATGCTCGGTAACATTCAACTCGGTAAGTGACTTTTCTGTATGTATCGGAAATACTGATTTCATCGATTATGCTTTTGTATTTTAGAACTGCTTATGGTAAGGTTTTGAAGATGCAGTTCCTTATCTTCTTTAATGGATCTAATTTGTAATGGTGGGGTCACCCAATTCTTGAGTGACAGGACCATTGCTTGAATTATCCTGCTCGGTAGGTTTAGGAACCCACTGCTGTCTCATCTGTTTCCGAATGTTGTCAGCTTTAGCTTTCTTTTCATCTTCAATCTTCTTTGTGTTCATGCAGTTCTTGGCTATATGTCCGAGTTCAGTGCATGTATAACATCTTATGGTTGTATCTTTCTTCCTTAGATGATGCCTTGTACAATTCAACCCAATGTGTCCATATTCTCCACAATAATGACATCTGCACCAGGTATTGTAATCCCAACCAAATATTGCTTTGACAATTTGTTCTGCTGGAGTGAATATCTTTGTTCTACATTCTGATGCTTTGTGACCTTGTTTCTTGCATTTGTGACATTTGCCTTCAAATTTTGGTTTCTCCTTGCATTCACTAGCCTTGTGACCATGCTGATTACAGTTGTAGCATTTGCCTTTGAATCTTGTCTTTCCATTGCTCCAACATTTGTTTGTTGTGTGACCTGTCTTACCACAGTAATTGCATGTAGGTCTTTGATTTCTTTGGCTACCTTGCTCGGAAGATTCACCTTCTTCATTGTAACCAAGACCAGCTTTACCCTTTTGTTTGTGAAGATTTTGCTCATTTAATTGATCCAAGTGTGTTTGAGTTTTCATCATCCTTTCATTTGCTTGCTTTTGAATATCTAGCTCATTTTTCAAACTTTCATTCTGTTCTTTGAGAATTCTGATCTCTTCATTTGCATTGGAGAGTTGCTCGGTGAGATCTTCATGCTGTACAATTTCATTGCTTCTTCCTTCTATTTCATTTTGCATTTTATTCCCTTGTTCTAGGATTTCACAAAATCTTGCAGACTGAATTTCCTATTCTCTTCTTAGCATCCTTACTTCTTTTTGCAGTAATCCATTCTTTTCTAGGAGTTCTTTGATTGCATCGTTTGCTTCATCTACTTCATTTGAACTACTTGTAGGAAAGAGATCTTCAATTTTTGTTTCAACATACTCATGATCATTTATTTCTTTCGCTAGTTCCTTTCTTCTTTTTAGGGATTGGGAAAGATGTTCTCTTGCTTCTTTGAGTTGAGCAATGGCCATTTCCAGATCTAGCTTTTCATTCTCAATAGCTTTGTCAAGTCTGAATATCTCCATTGTCTTGACCTTTTCTCAAGCTGTCAAACTTTTACTCTGAGAACCACAATGCTCTGATACCAATTGTTGAAAATATCCAGGACTAACCAAGTTACTGAGAGGGGAGGGGTGAATCAGTAACACTTAAAACTTTTAATTCATTTCTGCACTTGTATATATTAAACCATTCATTCATTTAATCTACTGTATGCATGAAAGTATAATCATTCATAACACTTAACACAAAGATTTGGTGACCCAGAAACCTTCCAAATAGAAAGTAAAACTGGGGTGGGGATGGTACCCACAAAACTTTGGTACTGCAGTAAAAGTTGGCCGGTTAAGGCTTACAATGATCACTTCTGATGATCTGCCCTGTTAGAAGCAAATTTGGATTGCTAGGTCCACCTTGTTAGAGGATTTACAAACATACAATGAAGTATGCACTCGGTTAAGAGATTTACAAAAGACTGTTAAGTCTGCCCGGTAAAAGGATTTACAAACTGATTCAACTGTTAGGATGAAACAGTAGATCTTGACTTACAACTTTATTGCTGATAAGATCCTTTGAGTATTGATCTCCTTCTGAGATAGATATGTCGATTCTGCTCCTTTACTGACTCTGTGAAAATGTTCTGGTCTGCTGCCTTAATGTAGTTTCTGCTCTGCTCTTTCTAATTTCGCATATTCATACATCTTACATACATTTTCCACATTACGGATTACAGATGGTATAATACATCACATATATATACTGTCCATAATTACATTTACATTTCATAAAGTCGGCCTCATACAAATTAATAACATAAACTCATTCTTAAGTCGGCCTTACATAGGTGAACAAAATATTACTGAGTCGGTAGATACTCGGTTCCTCAAGCTGGCTCGGTGATCTTCTGATACACGGCGTCCACTACAGTACTCGGCATCGTCATGCTCTCGGTAAGAGTAGAAGCTCGGTCCATACTAGTCCCGAAGTGTAGCTTGGAACTCGGTAGCTGCGGTGACTCGGTAGATATAGTGTCACTCGGTAACCACTGGTAACTCGGTAAGAACTGACTTCTCGGTTACTGTTGTTTGTCTCATATGCTCGGTAATAGTCTTACTGCTCGGTATGAACTGTTTAATCGGTAAGCTTTACCGAATGCTCGGTATAGGCTGTGGACTGAATGATGAGCTCGGTAAGCATTCAAAATCGAATAAGTGTTATTCACTAATGACAAATATATCATTATTCCAACAAATAGGGTGTGGAGAATTTGTGTTAGATTTTGAACTTCTCACATAGCTCTTGTACATCCTGGTTCTTGAATGGTCTCCCATTATCAGTGATAATGGTCATGCGTATTCCATAGTGATAGATGATATAGTTCAAGATAAATGTAGCAATTTGTTTTCCTATGATATTTATGAGAGGTACAACCTCAATCCATTTTGTAAAGTATTATGTAGCTACAAGGATGAATTTGTGACCATTAGATGAAGAAGGATTTATCTTTCCTACCAGATCAAGACCCCATTGACAAAAAGGCCAAGATGTTGCTAAAGAATGAAGTTCTTGTGCTGGTGCATGAATCAAATTCCCATGGATCTAACATTGTTTGCATTTTTGAGCTATCTGAAAAGAATCTCATTCCATAGTTGGCCAATAATAGCCCAAGTGTATGAGTTTTTTCAAAAGGGTAAGACCACTTGAATGAGTGCCACAAATGTTGTTATGGAAATCATGTAAGGCCTTCTCAGATTCTTCTTGTTCGAGACATCTTAAGAGAGTACCGTCTAGACCTCATTTAAACAGGGTATCCCCGACAAGAGTAAAATGGGAGGATTGGCGAATAAACTTTCTCTTTTGGTTTTTCGATAAGTTAGGAGGTAGGGTGTTATCTTTCAGGTATGTGTAAATTTGGCCATAGCAGGAGGAATCATGCCCCATTAGGTGACAGATAGTTTGAGAATCAGGATAATTATGAGCAGGGTAAAACAATTCTTCCACCAGGAATTCATAGCATTGTTGATTTTATTATCTTTGAAGGAGAGAAGCAAGTGTAGCCATGGCATCTGCTGCTTTGTTGTCATTCTTTGGAATCTGCTGAAAAGTTATTTCCACAAATTACTTCTTGATATCATCAACCATCTTTTTGTAAGGCATCAATTTTTCATCTTTTGTTTGCTAATCATCATTGATTTGATTGATGACGAGTTGAGAGTCTCCAAAGACTTGAAGTTGTGTAATGTTCCATTCTAAAGCCATTTTGAGACCTGTTACCAAAGCTTCATATTTTGTTGTATTATTGGTGCATGGAAAGCTTATTTTGTATGCTTTTGGGATTGCATGACCTTGTGGTGTAATGAAGAGAATACCTGCTCCTAATTCGTGTTGTGTATATGAACCATCAAAGTATAATTGCCATGTTTTTGTGGTGACTGTTAGGATATCAGCATCAGGAAACTCAATCTGTAAAGTATGATCATATTGAAGTGGTGTCTCTGCTAGTTGGTCTACAATGACTTGTCCCTTGATAGCTTTTCTGTCAATGTATTCAATATCAAACTCGCTTAGAATCATAATCCATTTTGCTAGTCGTCTTGTTAATGTTGCCTTGCTAAGCAAATATTTCAGAGGATTGATTTTAGCTATTAACTTGATGGAGTGAGATAGTAGATAGTGTCATAATTTTTGAGAACCAATAACTACTGCCAAGCATGCTTTTTATGTTGTTGGATAGTTGATCTCATATCCTACTAGTGTTCTGCTGATGTAGTAGATGGCTCATTCTTTTCCTTCATTATCTTGTTGTGCGAGCAAAACTCCTAATGATGCTTTAGTAGTTGATATATAGAGTAATAATGGCTTTCCTGGAATTGGTGACATTAGAACAGGTGGTTGCATGAGATATGCTTTGATCTTGTTGAATGATTCTTCATATTGATGGTCCCACTTGAAATTAACATGTTTGTACAATAGATGTGTAAATGGTTGACATGTATCTGCTAGTTGAGCAACAAATCTTCTGATTGACTGGAGTCTTCCTTAGAGTGATCTTAGTTGACTGATATTCTTGGGAGATGTCATTTCCATGATTGCTTTAACCTTAGCTGGATCTACTTTGATACCTCTAGCTGAAACAATGTATCCCAATAGCTTTCCTAAAGTTACACTAAAGGCACATTTCTTAGGGTTTAGCCGTAGCTTGTATTGTTCTAACCAGTCAAAGATATTTTCAAGTATCTCTATATGTTCTTCTCTGTTGTATGATTTTTCCAAGATGTCATCTGCATAGTCTTCCATGAATGTATGCATCATGTCATGAAATATTATTGTCATAGCTCTTTGATATGTAGCACCGACGTTCTTTAGTCCAAAAGGCATGGTGTTAAAATAGAAAGTACCCCATGGACATGTGAAAGTTGTCTTTTCTTGGTCTTCGGGTGCTATTTTGATCTGGTTGTATCCGGAGAAAACATGGAGTGTCTAGTAGTTAAATCTACAATGATGTTGATGTTAGGCAAAGGAAAGTCATCCTTTGGGCATGTGTTATTAAGATCTCTGAAGTCTGTGCATATTCTGATGCTTTTATCTGGTTTTGAAACATGAACAATGTTGGATACCCATTGAAGATAGGCTACAGGTCTGATAAATCCGACATCCAATAATTTCTTTAGTTCTGCCTTGACTAGAAGAGCAATATGAGGATGCATTTTCCGTAACTTCTATTTAACTAGTTTGGCTCCTGGATTAACATTTAAGTAATACATAATAAGTTATGGATCTAACCCTGGCATGTCTAGATAGGACCAGGCAAAATTGATTTGTCATCATTTGAAGAATTCCACATATTGTTGCATTTCTTGCTCAAACAAAGAAGTTGTTGGATGAAGAATCTTTGGTTGCTTTGTTGTGCCAATGTTAACTGCCTCCGTTGGTTCGATTAAAATGGATGACCTTTCTTAATAGTGCTTAGGTAAAGTGTCAAATCTCCCATCTTCCAACACCTCAAGGAGGTTTTCATCGTTAGATGCATCCTTTGTTTTTACTTTTTCGTGATCTAATGTTGCCAAGAAATGGTTTTCAGCATTAGACTTGATATTGTTTTCTTTATTTTCACTTTTGCGACTAGGAGATTTGGCACCCACTTGACTAGAAGATGCATTGTTGAGATTCCTGGTGGAAGTTGTTATGAGTTTGATTGCGTTAAGATATACAGATATGGCATGGTCATTTGGAAAGGTATCAATGGTAGTATGTCCTTCATTTCCCCAATCAATAAGTTCGGGGTGGATTAGAGGTAAGGGATCTTCTGGTTGGGATATTTCAAGGATATCAAGGGTCATGATAGTTGTATGAAAGTTTTCAATATGTATATCATTGTCTAGGACAATACTCTCATTAGAATAACCTCATATAAGAAGTGCCTGATTGTCCTTGATTAAGTCCAAGTTAGTCAAATGTGATTCTAATTCAAGCGGGCTAGTTCCTAACGTTTGTCCTGCATACGTGTGAACTACATCGACTCCTACATCTTCTTCAAAGCAATTTTCTTCAGCTGATTCTTCAGAGTGATAGGAATCCCATTCCCATTCATTAGAATTTGTATCACTTGCAGCCTGCAATCTACATATTTGGTCATAGAGCATTTCTTTTGCTTTTCTAGCTATGTCTTTTCTTCTTTCATATTCAACTTCTTCAAGACTGAGATTAAGTTCTATCAATTTTGCTATGAGCTCTCCTGGATTAATATTAGCTTATTTCTTGTTTTGATTGAGGTTTGATGCTTCTTGAGAGATATCATTGGTTTGTTTCTCTTGTTGATTTGGAGCTTGCTTCTTTTCCCATTTCGTGTTTGCTTGTGCTTGTTGCTTAGCTGATTTTTCTTCCCTTTCAATTGCCATTTGTTCTTGTCTATTTTCATATTCCTCTTAGTGTTGACTAAAAGATGTGTTTTCTAGTAGATTGACTTGTCCATACCCTAAGCCTATTTTGTATGTAGTCTATTGAGTATGAGGCTAAATAGGTTCTGAGATACCTTGTTTTCTTTTTCCTATAGGACCTGTTCCAGTGTATCCCATTCTTCAAAGAATGTTGAATCCTTTTCCATATTTTTCTATAGGTATTCTGACATTGTTGACCTTTTGTTGAAATTGAACTTCTTTATCTTTTGTCTCCTCTAATAAGGTTCCAGCACTAATGAATGCCCCATCAAACATTGGAAGATGTTTCACAATTGGTTGTTGTTTAGAGTTTGATGGTTTTCCAAAGGATTTAGGAGAGAGTGGTAATTGTGATATTGAATATTCTCCATTCCCTCGATCTCTTAGCTGCATTTGCTTTTCCATGATTGATAAAATAGAGGCAAATGATCATTCCTTGGCTTGTGTGTTCGAAGATATTGCCTCCCTATTATGTGGAACAATTACTTCTTGAGCCATTTTTAGATTGTTGTAGTATTGAAATGGATTTGAATCTGTAAATATTGTGATTTCTTGTCCTTCGTAGGGAAATTTGACACACTAATGATATGTTGATGGGACAGCTTGCAAGTCATGTATCCATGGTCTCCCCAGGAGTATATTATATGATAAGTCCAAGTCTAGAACTTAGTATGCTGTGTCTTTTTGTAGAGGTCCCACTTTGATGGGTAGTATCACAATTCCCTTGGAGGAACATTCTTCTTCATCATAGGCTTTTATGGTGATCCTTTTTCAGACATCAATTGCATCTTCTGAATATCCTAAGGCATGAACAAGACTCAATGAACAAATATTTAGGCCAACTCCACCGTCTATTAGAACACGTTTAACTCGTGTTTTGTGAATGAGGACTTCAATATGCAAAGGAGTCTTGTGGGGATGTTGCAAGGACATGTCATCTTCTTCAGTGAATGATAAGCAATGAGGGGTTGTGAGGTGTCCCACCATGGTTTGGAATTGATCGATATCAAGATCTTTGGATACTGTTGTATCTACTAATGCTTGTTCAAGAATTTCTTTGTGTGCAGGTGAAAGTTTTAAAAGTTCTAAAATGGATATTTGTGTGGGTGTTTTCTATAATTGTTCCACTAGATTGTATTGTTTTATTGTAGTGGATGATGTGTTTATTGTAGGACCCAGCAAAACAACTTTATCTTTGCTTCTTGTGATAGCATGAGCATGCTCTTGATTTTGTTTTTTCTTTAACTACAATCACATTTACCATATTGTCATATGTATGAGTGTAGTTTACCTTCGCTTTACCCTTACCATTATTAGTTTTTGATGATTCATCTTTCTCATAGTTTGGAAGAAGAGCTTTAAAAGTTGTATGAGATTCATTTGTTGTATGTCCATCCACAGTTATTACTCCATTATCAATCAAATCTTGTATGACATGTTTCAACTTCTGACAATTATCTATGTGATGTCCCTTGTTTCGATGGAAATCGCAATACTGATTATCATTCCACCAAGGTGGTTTTATTTGAGGTTCATAGTTCCTTTCTTCTGGCAAAGTGATCAATTTGTTTGCGATAAGCATTTTTCATGCTGAACCCAGAGGTTCACCAATGTTTGTAAATTGTCTTCGAAAAAACGTTTTGATAGTTGCTCTTTGGTGATTGTTGTTTTGTTGTGTCGTTGTTGAGTGAGTAGATAAGTTAAAAACTATTTGCTTTGGTTTCACACTTTTGTTAACTACTATTCCATCATTGATGACATTTCAATTTCTATTCCAAAACTTTGGCTTATCATTGTGATTGTTGTTATTGTTGTTGTTAGGAGGATGGACTCCTTCTTTGTATATTTTCAATTCACCTTTTTTTTATCATGACTTCTTCCATTCTGATTTCGTTATCAATCATTTTTCTGAAACTTTGATTTCCTTGAATTTTTAAGTAATAACTCATTTGATCATTTAAGTTGTCGATGAATATGTCCATTTTTTCGTACTCTAGCACTGTACGAGGATATCACGAAGCTAAGCATCTCCATCCTTGTAAAAATGTCATGAAAGGTTCTCCACTCTTTTATTTGGTGTTACATAGGTCTAGCATTGTTACTTCATGTTGTATGTTGTAAGAGTATTGTGAAACAAACTCATCCACCAACTATGCAAATGATCTGATTCCAGGTGGAAGTTTGGAGAACCATTCCATAGCTAGTCCAGTTAAGCTTTTCAAAAATAGTCTCATTAAGTAGGTATCCTCATATGCAAACTCCATACTCATTGTGCAAAATTCTCGTATATGATCTTGAGGGTCAGTGCTTCCATCATATTTTTCATATCTAGGAGTTTCAAAACCTATAGGAAATGGTATCATGTTTAGATTTATGTTGAATGGATAAGGACAAATTTCTTGAAGTGAGTATCATCTAACATTTCCTCTTTGCATATCTTGAATTTGTGTTTGCATTGTTTGTAGTTGTTGTGTGAGAGTTGTGATAGGATTATCAACATGATTTGTTCTTGCATAGCCATGATTTTGTATTCTAGGAGGATCTTGATCTCTTCTTGTTTCATTTCTAGTCCTTCTTGTATCCTCATTAGATTGAATATTATTCAGAATTTCTACTTCATCTCTTTTGGGCGCGTAAGTCTCTTCATTGGTTCTGGTGTTACTAGGAATTGACGTGTCATTCATTTTGAGACCAAAGATATCCTCATATTGTTCGTTATTAGGGGGAGGGTCACTTTTCTTTTGTGTCAATTTATTTACATCAAAATCTTGAGGGAGTGTAGCACCAGAATTGGCTAACATTAGGAAAAAAAAAAGAAAAAATCTTCCTCCAATAATTTATACATAAATTTATCAAATTGAGGATCTTTTTTGATGTCTCTAATATTTTATTCTATTATTTATCCTTCAACTTTTATTTCATCTTCATGTTCCATGATTATAGTTGTTTCCAATGTTTCGATTTCAGTCTCTGTGATTCTTTGTCTCTAAGCTCTAGTTAGAACGGGCATACACGTGTTAGATATTGTGCTAGAATTCGATTGTCCAAAATTTGTTTTGATAAGTGATCAATTGGAAAGGTAAATATGTTAGAATGATATGACACAAAAATATGATTCAAGTGTTTAAAAGTTTGCAAATTTTTCAATCTTCGGTTTAGGAGTGCAATGATGATGATTTGATAAAAACCAAGTCTAGTAGGAACGATATATCCTACAATGTGGGAAAAGATTATCCTAACCAAACATTTCAGTTTCGTGATAAAGGATGATTGATCCTGATGAGAAACTATGTTTGAGTGATCAGTTTACCAAAGAGGGTGATAATGCACTTTGAGATGTTTAGATCTTGAACTTGTTGAGGGTGAGCACTTGAAAATCTTAAGGTGTTTATCTTCTAGAGTCTGATTTTGACGGATGATAACTTGACCAAGCAAACCAAGGAGACAATCCAAGCACAAAGTGACAGATAATAGATGTTTATGAATACTACAAATTGATTAATCAATAGGACAGACCTGAAAAATTCATGCAAAGTAACAGTAATGGACTGATAAAAACAAAGACTCGTAGGACAATACTTCATGAACCCAACGACAAAAGATACAATACCAGCCGACAAATCAGAATTTTCTTTTGAAAAAGAAGAGAATCGTACGAATAAACTTCATGAACCAAATGATAAAATAGATTCCTTGTACGACAAATCACCTAACTCGTACGACAAAGAATAAGACAATGAAAAATATGTTTGTTTTGCCGAATTTGATTAGTGATTTTTTGGTGTTTTGCTTATGTTTTCCAATTTTAGATGTCTGAATTTTCAATTTAGGGATGAATACACAGCAAACACATGATGTGATAAGTGACTCCAAGCATGCTAAACCCTAAGAAAATTGGTTGAGGAGAGAAAACCTTTGCTTGCAAGCTTAGGTACACACCGAATAGCTAATCAAAATACGGTCGCTGAGTCTCACGCAATGGATTCTCAACATCGTATTATTTGACTCCAAATGCTAATGGGGGCATGATATGGCAAGTGTCTTGGGAGAGTTACTATCTCTCTTGCACAAAGATTATCACCCTTTCAGAGGTGAATCGGGTAGCTTCTATTTTAACCAGAACTAATAAGCAATCTGTTCAGCGTGTCGGGGTATAATACTCAATAAAGAGGTCTCCCAGCCTTGAAAACCAAGGTTTGATATACTCGAAGGTATGGAGGAAAGCTATTCCTGAGCACTGTCATTGACTTGATTTTCATCAAATCACATTTATTTTATAGTGGGTTGGATTACTTGGCGTTAGCCGTTCCCACTTAGGTTGTTCCCTTCACACCAGTCGTAATGGCTTTAAGAGATTTTAAGCTCCTCGGGAGGGCATGCCTACTAAAGAAATGCACTAATGAAGCAAAGGATGAGTTTAGCTTTCTAATCACCTAAGAAAGGTGAGAGCATACTCACCTATCATCAAAGACACAAAATACATGATGGTTCATTTCCCTTAGCAAAATTGAAGTGTGCCTAGAAAACTTAAATGAATACACAAAGTTTAGTTGAATTCATAGGCAACCTGCAATAAATCTGTTAGTAGTCATGATTTGTGTTTTGAATTATGTCTTTGACAAGCGTATCTTTGTAAATCATCATGTAGAAAAGAGTTAGGCTACCAAAATCTCACAAACAAAATCAGGGTTAGCATTAGCAATAATCGGATTTAAAACTGAAAACCCAAAAAATGCAACTTATTTTAAAAACACAGGCAGAAACTCGTACGACATTATTTATAGGCTAAAATGACACAAATTTAAATTTTAGACAGAAGCCAAAATAGACTCATACGACAAAGGATTTTCCAACCATAAATTCGTACGACATGAATTTATATCTCATACGACAAGGTAAATTAGCTCGTACGACACAGGATTGAGCTAGTATTAGTCGGGATAAAGTTTTGTCCCAGACAAGAAAGGAGTTCGTACGAGTTGGAAAATCAACTCGTACGACATTTTGATTCTGTCCCGACAGAGATGGAGTTTTGTTGAAGATTGAGAGGCCAAAAATGATGATTTCAGCCCCACGGTGGGTGCCAAAATGTCGTGTATGTGAAGTGTACATGTACCTGCAAACACAAAACACTCAATAGATCATTACAAGCATGGTTAATGAATTTAAATCAAAGAAAGATAAAACCATAACTAAGCGATCTGTCGCCTCCTAGTAAATACGAGTATGAATTTTGCTCTCAGATCTTGTTATGCAAATTCCAGTGACTTGACTACACTTAGATGGAGGATTTAAATGAGGAAGATGCATGATCTAGCAATGATAGCATGATTAAGCTAGATGATTTCATGATTATTCTAGAAAATAAGCTAGAATGAAGATGCAATTAAGCTACAATTGAACATGATAACAATGCTAAGAATGATTTGCTAAGAGCTATATGCTTATAGTAACAATGCTTGAATTCCAAATAAGATGGGATAATTTAGGGGCCCTTTGTGTTCCAAAATGAGGTCTATTTATAGGATTCCCAAGGCTAGGGGTGAGGTGGCATGAATCAATGGTCAAGATTGATTTGAAGATATCAATGGCGAAATTGGAGGAGGTTGGCAAAGGGGTTGGATTAAAGGGAACATTTGTCATCTCTATGGTGACAAGTGTCAAGAGGCTTCTAAAAGAGGCTGGATGAAAGGGAACACTTAGTGAAAAGTGTCACAAATCTTGGCTCATGAGAGGGTAAAGTGTTAAAGGAAAGGGGGCATGTGGGTAGGTAAAATGGGTTAGGTTTAGGAATTTTTAGGTTAGGTGGTTAAAAGTTAGGAGAATTTGAATTTAGAAATTCAAATAATAGGAAAAGGATAATTAATTTCAACAACTCATAATTGATTTGTTTTAATTAATTAAAGGATTTGAAGAAATGATTTTGATGGGGAAGAATTAATTAATTTGAATTAATTAATCAAAGGGGATTATTGAAATGAACCAATTAAACAAATCCTTAGATTTATTAATAAGTAGATGAAAGGGGGGATTTAATCAAATTGTTGATGAATTCAATTTAATTGGCGAGGGAGATTAATTAAATAATTGCTTATTCAATTAATTATCTTCAGACCATTCTTAGGTGTGTACACTATCAAAATCATTAGAATAAAATTCACTGCCATTATCAATCCTCAAACTTTTAATTTTCTTTCCAATCTGCAACTTAACCATTGCTTTAAATTATTTAAATCAATTGAAAACTTCATATTTACTCTTTAGAAAATATACCCATGTCCTTCTACTAATATCATCAATAAATAAAATATAATATATGGATTTCCCAATCGAAGGAACATCTATAAGACCAAACAAATTAGAATGAATAAGATCAAAAACACCACAAGTTTTATGAGAACTCGAGTAAAATTGAATGTGGTTTTGTTTTCCATAAATGCAATTTTCACATAAATCAAAGTCAAACTTACAATCATTCAAACCTTCAACAAGGTTTTTATTTTTCAATGTCCTTAGACCCTTTCCTCCAATGTGGCCAAGCCTCTAGTGTCATAACATAGTCTTCTCTACAGGTAATTTTGCTTCAGAAGAAAGAGCACCCTTAGGAGCCCAAAATCCATTTCCATCTCTTGAAGGTGAAGTCCTCAAATCTTCCACAGATTTACTTTTTACAGAAGTGCTATTACACTCAATAGTGTATGTGTCTATCTTATACAAAGTGTCGAACCTAACACCTCTAGCAATTACCATAGCACCCTTAATCATCTTACATCCTACTTCAGAAAAGACTACCTACACACCCACATCTATTAGTTTGCTCACACATAATAGATTTCATTTTAAACCAGGGATATATAGCACACCATTAATCCTTTTTATTGTACCATCAGAAAACCTGATTCTAACTTTACCTCGACCAACAATGTCTAAATGTGAATCATCACCCAAGTACACCTTACCTCCATTAAATTCTTCATATTCAAAAAACCAATCTCTATTGGCAGTCATATGAAAAGATGCACCTAAGTCTATTAACTAGGCATCATTAACTACATGAGTCGCCAAAGCTACAATAAATGCATCACCATCTTCCTTCTCGGACTCAGAATTAGAATCAATCTTCTTCTTTTTCTTCTTTGCAGTCCTTATGGATGTGACCTATTTTACTGCAATTCTAGCAAATGACTTTGGACTTTCCAAGAGATTTCGATCTCCCTCTTTATTTGGACTTATCGCGCTTCTCGTTCTTCTTGCCTTTCTCCTTAGATCTTCCACGAATAGTTAGGGCTTCCTTCGAACTATGGGATACATTCCTTCACATATCTTTACCAAGTAGGGAACCCACCACATCTTCAGACTTCAAAACAATATAAGTACTACCGATAGCCATAACAAGAGAATCCCACAAATCGGGCAAAGAAAAAAGCAAGATCTGACATTTCTCCTCTTCGTTAATCTTAACATCGACAGATACTAATTGAGCCACCAACATATCGAATGCTTCCAAGTGGTCTGCAACTCGTCCACCCTCTTCCATCTTCAAGGAATACAATTTCTTCTTCAAGAAAATTTGAAATAATAAATATTTCGCTTGATACATTTCACCAAGCTTAGTCTATAGCTTCTTTGCAATGTTTTCTTCATGGACATTGATCATAACAGAGTCTGCTGGGCATAGTCTGATTAGACCCTTGGCTTTTTGGTCCATAACATCATACTAAGCCACCACAGTAGGATCTGAGGGCCTTTGGACATTCGCATCAACAGCATCCCATAGATCTCGATCTATTAGCACATCTTCCATCTTCAACTTCCACATCTCAAAATTTGTTCCATTAAATTTCTCCAACTCTATTTTCCCTGATGAACTTGCCATCTGAAAATTCTTGCAACAAGATCAAAAAGTGTCTTCTACAAAAAGCTCAAACTCAAATCTGGATTAGTTCAAAAAATCCAACAACACATAACTGAAACCAAAGGTGATCAAGCTCTGATACCACTTGTAAGGAAGTTAAGTAGTGGAACAACTTCCTACACTAACCTTGAGAGGAGGGTAATGCAAAAATTTTTACAGATCGTCACAATAGTTACAAAAATAAGAAATAGATATAATAACATTCAAACCATAACACAGTAATTTGCGTGGGGAAAACCCTTACTTTTGGGAGAAAACCCCCACACTTCAAAAGCCGCCCAATATATTATTTCGCAATCAAAATAGATTACAATATACTTGCAGAGCAAGCTCTTCACAGGAGTACCACTAATCAGAGATTCAAAGGTAACTCGATAGCTATAAGACTCTTACACACAACCTCTATCTCATGCACCTCATTAATAGGAGATACAATACAAAAACTATCAAACAGTATTACAAAACCCTGGGCTAAAACCACCCAATAAGGTGTAGCCGACCTTATCTCCCTTCTAGATGCCCTATGACATGTCCCTCCCTTTTTACACCTCATTTATGTGTCTGATGTATTTTATATTTCCTATTTCAGGAGTACAAACTTTCAGAGGCGATAACTTGAGAACTGTGTCCTATTGATGAATTGTTTGAAGCATCGGAAAGCTCGTGAAGTGCTCTATTGCCTCATAAATTGCTACACTATTTATGCCCACTTTTCAGGGCATTTAGAGGCCTCTAAAGTACTCAAAATCAAATTTAAACCTTTCATTAGACCCCTCTAAAATGGAAAATTAAATATCTTCAAAACTAGCTGTGATCTT
Organism: Cryptomeria japonica; assembly: GCF_030272615.1. NCBI lineage: Eukaryota > Viridiplantae > Streptophyta > Pinopsida > Cupressales > Cupressaceae > Cryptomeria > Cryptomeria japonica. The sequence goes on from NC_081409.1 coordinate 591,660,623, forward strand.
GCGACGTAACTTTACTAGAATGCTTATCTAGCAAACCAAAAGCTTCGGGGAGAATTTCACACCATTTTGTGCTCAAATGAGAACTTTCTATAAATAGTAACCTCCTGTAAATGCAAGGTTGAGCCACCATTTTCCCAATAATTTTCTAGTTTCTTATAAATATTTAATCATTTGGTTAAATTTAATCCACCTAGGATCATAAGCTAGAATTATAAAATTTAATCCTAAAATTTTAAAATATATTTTTTTTATTTTTTGTTAAATAAATGAATTTATTTGTTTATATATATATATATATATATATAAACCAAAGTCACAGTCACCACTACATGAAAGAGCAGTTTGAGAGGTTTTTTAAGACAAATTAATATTTGGCCTAAAAACACTTTAGTTATTATTTTAATTATCTTAAATTAAAAATTAAAACTAATTTAAACAAAAGAAACATGCATTTTTTAATTGGTGGCAAAGGTCAAAGAAATAGTGGGAAGTGAATTTTTAGCTGATAGGCTAGAAGTGTGGGCTTTTGAGCCCAAAACGTTCATTTTCTCACTGGTAAAATGTCATCCTTTGCTTGTTAGCTTCTTTCTATGTGGCTATGCGGTTGAAACACAACAGGTTGACTGGCACGTGAATATGTTGCCATGTTTGGGGAAATCAGATTTGGGAATAAGAAAGTTTCAGGGCATGTTGTTGGCATGAGGCGAGTTCCAAACATGCGATCCCTTCACCCCTATTGATGGACATGTTCATTTTTCTCTCTCTTTTTTCTGTGAGGTATTCCTAAAAAATACTTTCTGGTGTCAAGCATTGTTGAGGCTGATTTTAATAAAGACTTTGAATTCAAAATAGGTATGTCTCTTTTCCTGCATATTCAAGAATTGGAGGGTTATTTTTTCATTCCATGAGACACTCATTAAGATATCAGTTATGTGTAATGTTAAGGGTTTCACATGGCTATCATTTTATTTTACAAAGGATGATTCTAGATATACTTGATACATGATTGTTGGCTTGTTTCTTTAATTCAAATAAAAGGCACAGATTTAAATTAGGAGTGGGTTAGGGTTTTCACACACAACTATATATGGTAAATAAAAAAGCAATTAAATATTTTTAGATTCACAATTTAGCATAATAAATGAGGTTGAATAAGATTGTGTAGTGTTTTCAATTCTCAGTATTCAATTCTACTTGCAGAAATAACAAGAAGTTATGAACAATTGTGAGCTTTTATTTTGCAATAATAATTATTGACAAAGTGCTCTCATACATCAAATTGGCATCTTGCTTGAAGGTGAGCTTAAAATATTACCTTTACCTTATATAAGAACAAGATATTTACTATTTTAAGTTAATTTGGTAAATTTAATTTAAATGTGTCATGGGAATCTGAATATGATTGCACAGTTTTAAATTTTGCTTGCAATCCTAGTCCAAGTTTTGGGTACATGTTATTTATTTAATTGTTATGTAGGCTTCTCCCATTTTTCACAATTTCTATTTTATCTTTTCCTTCCATGTAGTAATTGTGTGGAAGGATATGGATTGTGGACTGACATTAAGGTGGTTTGGGGTATTCTTTGATCACATTCATAAGATTTGAAAAACATGGGTCAGGAAGATACCAGGCAAAGCTTATTGCCTACTAGGGTGTTTCCTTATCTTGGACTAGAATGTTTAGGAGTAATTAAAGTGGTGGGAAAAATATAAGTACATATTATTTCTTCCTTTTAGTAACCAAGGTGTTCAGTGCAAAATATTCAAAATTAGTACATTTCAAAACCAAATAGGGATGACCCATCCGAAATGGATACAAGAGGATGAGCCGGAAGGAGTTTTTGTTAAAGCCTTTGAATGCAATTAATTGATCTTGACTTTAGTGATAAATAATGTGGGTCAAGTGTACATTTGGACATAGTTGTTGATTGTTACAATCAATTAAATGTAAAAACCTATTATGAAAACTTTTGGGAATTCCCTCTCAGTCATTTAAATGTAAAAAAAACTTATTATTTGGGAATTCCCTTTTGGATTTAAGCCAAGCCCAAAGTAGGAGAGACTATTCACTTTCATTTACTGACCCTTAATTATCCTCAATTTGTTTATGAACTCCCTTTGTTACCTTCTTGACAACAACCCCTAAGCCTAAAGGTAGGTAGAAAATGTTCTAAGATTGTGAACCTACAGTTTTGGGACCTCATAGGTCTTTTGATGAAGATCCAAAACCATTAAATGTTTTGAATTTAATTATGTTTTGGTTGTTTTATACAAGTTTCTTGTTTTGCATTGTGATGGGTATTTCTAGTCTTAGTGGGCGAGGTATCATTCATTATTAAGGTTGGGATGCTGGGGCCCCTACTGTCTATAGGGGAATCATTGATAAAGACAAAAAGCCTAACCCCTTCTAATAGTAAGGTCCTTACCTCCTCCCACCCACCCCAATCTATAGCCTCCATGCCTCTGTATCTGTCTTTGCCTTTTTCTACCCTTCTAGGACTGGATATGAAACTGGTGCGTCTCGATCAACTCAGTCAATTGGTTCTTAATAGTGTTTATGCAACTGGAGGATATGGATCTTGAACTAAATATCTATATTATACAACATTCCATACAACCCCTCTACATATATTATTACAAGCTATCCATATCCATGTTGCCAAACTTCTATTTCTTCCAACTAGCAGTCCAACCATACATGGGGGCATCATTCAAGGATAATGCAAAGGGGAAAGAAGACCTATTCAAGTGCATTATGACATTTTTACCAATGGGTCAATGAAACGCTATTGAGAGATGCCAGTGTAGCAATAGGCAATGGGACTCTTCTCTAATATATGTACCATAGTCACAACTAAGACATTAAAGCCAAATATTAGATTTTTAAAATAATAATTTTCTATTGGACTTCAGCTATTGTCTTTTTCTTTATTGAAAATTTGAACTACACTACAAATTTATTAATGAATTTTGCTTCTTGACTAGTCCAATATTAGGTCAACAATGGGACAATTTTGGCAAAGAAACCAAATCACTTCAGTGGATAGTAATGTGTATTTTAAGTCAATAGTGCAGTTTTTCCACTTGTGAGTGTTGTTGGATCATGTTTAAACATGTACACCTAACAAATGCAACTGTGTGAGCCATCTGGGGATGAATGATTTGGTCTTTCTTTGCTATAACCTTCATATTTGGGTTAAGAAAATTAAGGTTAGAAACAAGTTGCTAAGATTTCTATTAAAGTATTGCTAAATTTTAATGAAATGTAATGGTAATCCAACTACCCTGTTTTAGATTTAAGTACTTAAATTCAATCAAATCATATTTCTAATATACACTAAAAGGTCAAGAACTTATACCTTGCTAAAATATTGGATAGTGTTGAAGATGATCAATTGAGTGACTAATTAAGGTTGATTTTGAATTAGAATAGATCACAACTGATGAAGAGCCATCATTTGGTAAAGAGAATTTATCCATTTGAGTGAGGCATTAAATGATTGTGACTGCCAACCTGGCTTGCCAAACGGAAAACATCATTACTAGTTATGGTGAGAGTGAGCTCGCATGTGAAGTGAAATCCCTACTCGATCTGGACCGTATCCAAACGAGGCAACGTGGCACTATAATTTCTAAATGCCTCTTCCACTTATTTCAAAGTAGGGTTATTACGGAGGTAATGAGCATTTATGTATGTGTCTTCTCATAATTTTTTGGTACGGATTCTGGGCATTTTGCAAGGCATCTATAGAAACTAGAGAAGAGGATTTGGAGCCGAGAGAAAGAATTTCAGGGATAGCGCAGGAAAAATGAGAGGAAATAAAAAAAGGTTCGAACCTCCCTCTTGCTTAGAATGGAGGAAGAATAGGGAAGTGTGGGATATCCTACAGGAGGGGGGTCTGAGTGTGTTTATGGAGAAGCTTAGTGGGAAAGATCCCACGGTTACCAAATATTTTATCAAGAACTAGAAAAATGGCAAAATTTTGGTTGGGTCCCAGATGATGAATGTTGATGAGGAGGTTATTGTTGAAGCTACAGGAATGATGACTAAGGGCATGAAATTTTATAGGGACCGCAGCATCTCTGATAAAGTAGCGAACAAGTTCCCAGTCATGGATGATGAGAGGAGGAAGATGGTGAAAGTCGACAATTCCTATCATTCCCCAAAATGGATATGTAGGCCTTGGAAGTTTGTTTTATTTGCTACTATCACCTATATCAGTTTGGATGGTAGGTTTACTAGAGCCTATGGTCATCAATTTTTTTTGCTCAACCATTTCCACCATGGGGAAAAGGTGAGCTTTCCTTATTATCTTTCTTGCTCTATGGACCACACTATCAAGGAAATTCAGAAAGATCCCAAAGGTGACCATGCCCTCCACCAAGGGCTTATGGCTCTAGTTTATAAAGTGCTTAAAGGGAGATGCATTGAAAATCCTATTAAAGGCAAAAATACAAGAGATGAGGATACGAAGAGTGAAGTCAATGGCTTTAACTTTGATTCGGAGACTGAGGGAGACTCGGAGGAGACTAGTAAAAAAGGGAGGAATAAGGCTAAGAGGAAAAGGATTGTGGTGGATTCAGATATTTTAGAGTCTAAAGCCGAATCCTTTGAGGAAAAATTTATTTAAAAAAAGAAAGGGAAAGTTACAGGAAAGCAAATTCAGAGGAAGAAGACCAGCAAGGGAATTAATAAAGACATCAACCAAGTTCTGATTGATTCTAATGAGGAGGTTGAGGAGAACAAAAATGATGAGGGTCAGGATAAGGAGGGGGAGGAGAACCTGGTTATGGGCAACATTGAGGGTTTGAACACCCAAGGTCTTCAAAAGGAGGATAAAGGGGACAAAAGTGGTAAGATTAGTGACTGTGTTGGTGATAATGAGACTATAAAAGGTTTTTGTGATACCGTCGGGACAATGGTGAAGGATATTGATAGCTTGAAGAAAGATATGATGGCTGTCAAAAGAGAAACGATTTGCGAGAAACCCCTGTCAAAAAATGTAAGGAACTGGCAGTTGCAATTGACAATGCGGAAGCCATTGAAAGTATGGTGGGTAAAATTATTGCAATGGAAAAAAAGGTTAAAGAGATGGAAGAAAATAAGGAGGTGAAAGGGATGGAAACTGCAATGAACAATCTGGGTAGAAGAATTGATAGAATGGAACTCAATGTTAAGAAGATTGTAGAACAAAACTTCCAGATCCTCAAAGAATCGGTGGATAACATGAATATCTTGATCAATAGATTTGAGAACAACACAAAGAAAGATGGTGACAAGGATCAGCCGAACAAAAAGGGTCATGAAAAGAGGACCAGAGCCAATACAAGGATTAAGGGCAACATCAAAGGTCGTGAGCTGGAGGAGTTAAAGACCTCGGCAGACAACATGAAGCAAATGGTTGTCCATGCTGAGGATATCATGAAAAGTATCTAGCTATCTCTATCTCTGTTTTGGCAGTGGTCTTGGTTCCTATCTTTTTGTTGTCATTTTGTTGTCCTAAAGTTGTTTGTTTTTGGTTTTTTTATGTAATGTGTGTTGATCCCTTTTTGTTTGGTTGGGATCTTTTTTTGTTTATGAAGTGATCAGGCACGAATCTTTCTAGTTCTTTTGTTCTCCTGCCATGTACAAGGTTCGAGTACCTTTCAAAAACCTGCTTTTACTTAATCAAAACATGAGTAATTTGTTTGCATTTACACTTTAAGATTGTTGTCTCAATGTTGTGTAAATGGAATGCTACTATGTCACAACCAAATCTTTCCCATAGAAAAATGCTCAATTCAAGTTTGAGTGAGTGTGGCTTTCCAATAAGTGGAAGAAGGTTAGAAATATTCAAGTATATGAAATGTTCAAATATACAGGAACATTGAATTTCCTCCATTTCACCATGAATTGTTGTAGCAAAAATGAGTTTGTAAATATCTTCACACAATCCTCAAACACCAAAAATAGAATTAGCTCAACTCCTGAAAGGAAATCAAGCAAATTGGATTCCTTCTATGATAAATTGTGAACACTCTATCAACTTGTCAATTGTATGCAGATATTATCTAGGATTGGATAGTACTGGATGTTAAAGGCTTGTCAATGGTATGTAGGTGTTATTTTGGATTGGATACTACTGGATCCTAAAGGCATAACTTCTCAATTTTTTGCAATCTTTGAATAAGGTTGACCATCTAAAAGTAGGAGAAAAATAAATGCATTATCTAAATATATTGGGTAAACTACCTATTGTTTGCTCAACTCTATCTCTCAATCCCTTACTTTTGGAGAAAAATTAAGGAAGTAAATGCTTTCTCTGTTGGATTTTTTAATGATTTTATGGGTAGAGTGATGCATTATCTTGCAGTTTTGTGCGATATATATATATATATATATATATATATATATATATATATATATATATATATATATATATATATATATATATATATATATATATATATATATATATATATATATATATATATATATATATATATATATATATATATATATATAGTGTTTGGTTTGAAACATGCTATGCACATGCTTGGCTGAAATTTGCAAAAAAAATTATTTATAGTTATTTAAATTCATGTGTTAAAATGATAGCTCCATTGCTTTCATTTTCTGCCAGATGGTACCTCAAGTTTTACTGCCTACTTGGTTGTTTACATTAAAAAGGTAATAAGCTTTTCACTGACAATAACAAAAGCATTTCTGGTTTGGCCAAAGACATGTTTGGAATCTTAAAACTTTGCAATAAGCATATGAAAATAGGATATTTGAAGTTATAACCGACTAAGAGGTATAGAACTTGTTGACATGGTAAGTCACATTTAGTGCATTGATGTGTTTGACTTATTTTTCTATCAATAATTCATTCAAAACATAGATCTCATGAGGATGTCGCTGCAAGAGTTGTTCATTGTAGAGTTTGAGATGTGTGATAATGAGGAAAATTATTTTTTCATTTTTCCCATACACTCTACGAATTGTATTTAATATGTGCACAAGTAACCAACATTTCCATAACATTAGAATAGTCAGAAGTTTTATTAATTTTTTTGAACATCAGCTGCTATTTTTTTCATCCACCACACTTATTAATAACATACAGATCCATAAAATGATTGTCACTTTGGCAAGGGTTTTAGACTTCTTGTGAGATTTATTTTTTGTTAATATGAAGTATGATAAACTTATTACCTTTTTATCCTAAACATGCTCCTTTTTCTATAGATAGAGACTATTGACTTGACAAAGAATTGAGAAAGACATGACTGCATCTTGAAATTGTATGCAAGATCTAATAAGGATGCATCACTGAGCCATTTTATTGATACTGATGGTCTTCCATATATTGGCCAAGTTATCTTCTTTTTATTTAAATAGGTTTGATATATGTTAAAGAGTCACTTTACCTAGTAAAAAGGATGTTAGTTGATCATTGTGTAGTTGTCTTTACCATATTCTTCAATCAGGGGATCCTTATTGTATTGTATTCAATATTGTGAATGCTCAAAGCAAAACATAGAAGCTTAAGGGTTTTGAGACTGTTGTTGTTGATTATGTAGTTGTAGTTGGAACAAAGCCAAAGGATCCATTGCAAAAGGAAATACCACATATCTTAAATACAATAACTTTTCCTTTCAACATACGATCTGATCAATTATAATTTTTACTTTTTAGTGTTACTGTGCATATCATTTACCTTTTTTTTAATAAAATTCAGCTTAATTTTCAATCATTTTAGCTTTGGATAATTTTTGTATTTGTTAATTTCAAAGGGATGAAGTTGAGTTTAATTAGCAATCCCAAATTTTCATTTAGAAGTTTCATAAAATTTATGATACAGGGCATTAGATTTTGTGTTACGATGCTCTTTAGGTGATGTTAAGATGCTCTTTAGGTGACAAGGCCAAATTCAATTGGCCATATTCTTAGGATACAATGGTTGGAATGTTAAGATTTGTTTGAATTTTGAATTAAATAACAAAAGCACAAAAGCTTTATAGCTAAATGAATAGTCTATTGTTAGAACTGTGGTGTGTTTGCGTTTTTGAATTTTCTATATCTGAAATGTTTTTGTATGTCTTTTTAATTAGATAAAGAGCGGGTAGTATAAAATGGTATTACTTTCTGCTAAGTGGGGAATTTTTGGCCTTCTAGGGTGTTGGCACAAATCTTGCAAGGGAACAAGGGAAATAATGGATGCTTTGTGGGGTCGACATGCATCAAATAATTGTTTGAGATTTCTTTTGGATCCCAAAATGGGTCACTTGGACTTCATGGGGAGGTTGAAAGAAGACTAAAAGATGAAGGTTCTGAGTGCAGGTTACTACCATGGATGAGGGGAGGAAGGCAATATTGAATTCAATATTTATGAAGAAATAATAGTATTCAGTGATAGACTGCTAAGTGAAACTAAATGAAAAAATTTCAGAAAAGATGGAAATGTACACAAACTCTCTAGATGATGATATATTAAAGCGTGCAAATTTCTAGATAGTTTTCTTTGCAACAGACACTGATGAAGATAGTGAATTAACTTGAGTTGTGCAAATACTTGACAATTAAATTAAAAAATCAACTTTTAATGTGTTGGTTCTTTAATTTGGGCAGTCTCTTGCACATGTACCTTCTTGATTGATATTTTGATTTGGGCTCAAATTTAGAATTTGCAAATTATATGATTCCAAGTGTTTTAAGAATATGTTACAAGCTTATTGATATTCTTAGATATCCTATTCAAGTTCAAATATATTTATTTTTTTAAATAGTTGATAAATTTTGATTGAGTTTTGGTTATATGCAAGATTTGGGATATGTTAAGAGTAGATTGATATTTATAAATATCCAACACAAAATACATGTATTTGTTGACTTTAATCACTTTAGTTGCAATCAAATATTTAAGTTTAGCTAATATTCTTAAATATTTTGCAAGTCATACTAAAGTCTTTTTAAGTTGTTGGTTTTACTGGATTGCATTCATCACAGGTAAGAGAAGGCATTATTATTCATTTCTTTTGCATTTAGAATTCATATGGTAACATGACATCAGAAGCTTGCCTTGTGCAAATCATTTCTTTTGTATTTAGGATTCATATGAACAAAAGTACTTTAAGATCATTAGGTAAATTTGGTAATGAATCTTGATTCCCTTTTATAGCATCCATACCCTATATTTCTGCTCATAATTGCATTCTCTAGCATCTAAGGCTATATGTAACAAAACATCATGCTTTACCTTAGTCCTTGTCTCTATCTTTATGGAGGTTATAATCCTTATTTTATTTATTTTATTATGCATGTTTGACACGGTTCTCTATTTTTATTCCTTGATTTCCCATGCCATGGAGATTGGCATTCATCATTGGTGTTGTTCGTGCATGATTGAGGTAGTCTAAGATCTTCACATTTAAATCCATCTGTTAAATGACTCGAGTGTCACATAGCTGCCCCAATTTATGGATCAGAAGGCCTCTGTAGCATTCCCACTATAGGCATAGCCTACAACCATAACATTATATGGTATTCATTCTTAGAGGCATTTTAAGATTTTATCAAACACATGGTATGCAAACTAAGTATTTTCAAATTATGCATCCATGTCAATAAGGGCACTTACCACAGAGGCATTTGACTTATTGGAAATTTGTAGATTATGTGTTGCATTGATGTTTTTTCATTCATGCCAACATCGGCTGGTTTGGTTGTTTACCGGTTTCCGGTTGGTTCTGGTAGAGTGGTTGGATTATGATATTGATCCAGTATGCTCTAGTATGCTTTGGTTTGTGGAATTGATTTTGATCTTCCATTCATGTTATTCAGATGTGTATCATGATCAGTTGGTTTGGGATTTGATGACTCAGACACTATCATTTGTTCTAGTAAGCCTTTTGGTCACTAGTAAGGGTTTTACCGGCAAAGCTTTGTTGAAGATCTTTTGATGCACGTGATAAGTGGTGTTGGTGAAGCTTCTAGAAGGTTCTTAGGATGCTGATGGTTATCTTATTTGTGTTCCTATTAAACGGTGGTGTTGGATTTGGTTTATGGCAACCTATTTTGGGTCTAGTGTTATCAGAAGTTATGGACCGGTTTATGTAATGTGTTGGAGGATGTTCCCGATGTGTCACGAGTGGGATTTAATGATTGGTTCATATTTTTTTTGGCCTAGGCTGACTTGGTTGATCATTGGATTGTGGGTTTATGTTATGAACTTATTGTATTATATTTTAGGTGGCCAACCTAATTGTTTAGGTCTCAGATTAGTAGAAATATGATGTAAGATCTCTTTGTAGATCATGGGCATATGAGATTATGGTTATAGGATTATTTGTGTGTGAATAATGTTGTAATCATATGCAAAGGTTTTGGTCAATCATAGGTGATTGAATTGGGTTTGTGATAGAGGTTTAAGACCTTCGGTACTGAGCTTAACCGAAATTGTACTCAGGCATAGGAGATGTTATCTTTGCAATTCAATCTTCATTTTGGATTGTAGTCTGGATTTATTTTGTAGTCAGTGAGGCTCCTTTTGTGATGAGTAGTGTACTCTAGGTTGTTAGCCTTCCTGCATGTGCAGGCCCCTCATTTTGTAATGACATACTTACTGCAGAAGTATTATCTGATTGTGGGTAGGCTTCCCACCGTGGTTTTTCCCTTTATCGGGTTTTCCACATACAAATCTTGGTGTCACGTGTTCTGGATGGATGGTAACTATTCTATGATTTATTTTTATGTTTAATTACTATATCAGTTATTTTGGTATTTGGTTTATGCATTCTAGTATTGATTTTATGTCCAAACACTATCAATGATCCAACAATGGTAAGGGAGTTATTTCTCTTAATGGGAAGAGCAGTGCTAATGATGTCTATTGGGTTGAAGGTCAAAAGCACAATCTTCTGAGTGTGGCACAGCTTAATAACAGAGGATACCCACTGGAATTTGAAAATAGTATGTGCAAAATCTTTGACAACAAAGGTGAATTGATTGCAATCAAGAAACAAACTAAAGGTAATCTATTTCATCTTAATCCTAAAGTTAGCAACTATTTGATTGCAAAGATAGATGATAGTTGGCTTTGGCATAGGATATTTTGTCATATAAACTTTGACAATATTGTTAAACTGAGCAAGTCTAAGACAGTAAGAGGTCTGCCTCAGCTAGACAAACCAGTTAATTCTCTTTGTAAAGAATGCCAGTTAGGGAAGATGACTTCTTCAACTTCGAAGAGAAAGTCCTTCTCAGTGGAGCACTTGTTAGACTTGGTTCATACAGATCTATGTGGACCAATAATAACAAGAAGCATTCAAGGTGATAGATATTTCATGATCTTCACTGATGATTGTTCAAGGATGATGTGGGTCACATTCTTGAAGGATAAGAATGAAGAATTTGGTAAGTTCAAGGCATTTAGGGCCTTAGCTGAGAAAGAAAGTGGCAAAAAGATAAAATGTCTGAGACCAGATCAAGGCACTGAATTTACTTCTGAGGAGTTCTCTAAGTATTGTGATGAGAATGGTATCAAGCGACAGCTTTCTGCACCAAGGACACCATAGCAAAATGGTATAGCATAGAGGAACAATCGGTCAGTGGTTGAAGCTACTAGGACAATATTGATATAAGGAGGAGTAGTGAAAACATTTTGGAGGTAATCTGTCAGTACAAATGTATACACAATGAACTGGGTTCTGGTGAAAAGAGGTAAGGACAAGACCCCTTATGAATATTGGTATGGAAGATCACCTGATGTTAGCTATTTTAAGATATTTGGAAGCAAACGTTTTATTAAAAGAGGTGATTACATTAACAAGTTTGAAGCTAAGAGTGATGAAGGCATATTTCTTGGCTATTCCACCAAGAGTAAGGCCTACAAATGTTTCAATAACCAGACAAAAAGAATTGTTGAGAGTGTTGATGTTCGAGTAGATGAATGTCCTGAAGTTTTAGAAGGAACAAGTTCAGAGAAAAAGGATGAAGATCCTTGCATTTTGCTTTTGGAACCTGAAACAGTTAAATCTGAAACCGGTAAAGCAAATTCTGATGCACTTGTTCAGCCAGAACAAATAAATTCAAAGGAAGAAGATGATGAAGAAGTTGAACCTAAAGAGAATGGTCATGTTATTCCTAGATATGTGAGACTAAATCACAATCCTATTCAGATAATTGGGGATAAGGATGTTGGAGTACTAACTAGAAGGAGAATTAGAGAGAACTCTTGCATGATCTCCACCATTGAACCAAGAAGTGCTAAGGAGGCTTTTGGTGTTGATAATTGGGTTAAAGCAATGGAGGAGGAATTGGATCAAATTGAGAAGAACAACATTTGGACCCAGGTACCCTGACCAGTAAACAAGAATGTCATAGGTACTAAATGGGTGTTTAGAAACAAGTTGAATGAATATGGTGTTCTAGTTCACAATAAGGCTAGGTTGGCTAGTAAGGGTTATGCACAAGAAGAAGGAGAAGATTGTGGCAAAACTTTTGCACCAGTAGCAAGACCGGAAGGTGTCATAACTTTACTTGCATTTGCAACCCATAAGAAGTTCAAGGTATACCAGATGGATGTTAAGTCTTCTTTTTTGAATGGGATATTGGAAGAAGAGGTATACATAGAGCATCCTAATGGTTATGCTTTGACTGATAAGGAAGACATGGTATGTAGATTGCATAAATCTTTATATGGATTAAAGTAGGCACCCAGAGCATGGTATGAAAGGCTTCATACACACCTAATGAAGATAGGCTTTACAAGAACAAGTGATGATAACAACATTTATCTCAAGTCTAAAGGAGATGAAATACTAGTTAGTGAAGTGTTCGTTGATGACATTATATTTGGTGGTAATGATGTCATGAGCAACAGTTTTGCAAATGAAATGAAAAATGAGTTTTAAATGTCTTTAGTAGGGGAAATAAAAAAATTCATAGGCTTGCAGATACAGCAAATGAAGAATGGTATTTTCATTACTCAATCTAAGTATGTGAAAGAGGTTTTGAAGACTTTTGGCATGAGTGACTATAAACCAGTTGGAATGCTAATGGTTACAGGTTGTAAATTGTCCAAGGAAGATGAATCTAATTCTATTGATGAAAAAGAATATAGGTCAATGATTGGAAAATTACACTATGTTGTTCACAGCAGACCGGATATTTCCCATGTAGTTGGTATAGTTGCTAGATTCCAAAAGAATCCAAAGGAAGCACATCTGATAGAAACCAAGAGAATTTTTAGATATCTGAAAGGTACAATTGACTATGGGTTATGATATCCATATGGAGAAAATTTTGATTTGAAGGTGTACACAGATGCTGATTGGGCAGGAAATGTTAATGACCGAAAAAGTACTATCGGTGGAGCATTCTTTCTAGGAGGAAGGCTTGTTTCATGGAGTAGTAAGAAGAAAAGTTGTACTTCACAATCTACTACTGAAGCTGAGTATGTTGCGGCTTATATGAATTGCACACAGGCTATTTGGATGAGGCACATTTTGGAAGGTTTTAAGATGAAGATCTCAGGACCTATAAAGATCTTATAAGATAATGCAAGTGTCGTAAATATTTCTAAGAATCTTTTTTTGCATGCTCGTACCAAGTACATTGAATTAAAGTATCATTTCTTGAGGGAAAAAGTTCAAAGCAAAGATGTTATCTTAGAGCATGTTTCTACCAAGGAGCAGCTTGCAAATATTTTAACCAAACCTCTGCCTAAGACTACATTTGAATGTCTTAGAAGAAAACTAGGGGTTGTACCCCTTCATGAGGTCAGTTGAACATGATGTTGATTGCATCAGTCCCTGAATTAATTGCAAAATTTTTGCATGGATTGATGTTGAAGTGGATGTAGTCCACAGGGGGAGCATCAAGTTGTCGTATGTTAATGCATAGTGAGAATTTGAAATTACATGTTTTACTTTCAATTTGGCATTGTTGTCAAAGGGGTAGAAGAATTATGTGATTAGGAGAATAATTATGTGTTTGATAAGGTGAACCAATGACAAGATGATGATGATAGACTGAGCATAGTGAATACTTGGTATGTAAACCAGGATTCCTATTCACTAATCACAACAACAAATCAGAGGCATTGATATTTGTATTACCATCAATGCCAAAGGGAGAGATTGTTGGCATTTTGCATGAAGATTGCATTAACGATATGTTGTCATTGATGTCAATTGAACTGGTAAATGGTATTTATGATATTGTCGATATTATTGTTGTTATTGCTATTGTCTAGTGACCGATAGGATGAACTTTGTGGAAGATGTTGTAAACTGATATATAAGTTTGTAAGTTGAACTGGTAAACCTGTGTATAAGGTTAAACCCTTTTTTATGTTATGTAACCGATAAACCCTACTAGTTATTTTTGTTAAACCCTAACCAACCAATGTTTATTGGTTTAAGATCTTATATTGAGCAGTAATGATGGTGACACGTGTGGTCATTATATGAAGATGAGTTCAAGTTATTTTGGCATGTTTGATTGTCTAGGGAAGGAGAAAAGTAGATTGCATCTAATGCATAGCACATGATAGTTACAAGTCCAATGAAGCGGTGATCATGGAGCGGTTGGAATTTTCTTGATTAATGTGAAGAGATTGTTGTGAAATCTAATGGTCATGCTTGTACCGACTTGTTCGTAATCTCGATGATGAGAATTAGGTTTTTGTTGTGTTACCAACCTAATTGATATGTATTTAAGGTCGATGAAGTTGTTTTATTTTTAGTGTTGGTAAAAATTGGCAGAAATTAGTTGAGTGTGTGGTTACCTAACCGGAGAATGAATCTGTAGTTTGAGTAAAGGCAGATTGAAGCTTAAAAGGATCTGATCAAGCAAATGTAGTGCTATTTAGATAGATCAAGAAAAACTTGTTGTTTTCTAACAATCATAGTAGAATTGAAATCCCTTAATCGGTAACCTCTAACAAGCTTGGTTACTTCTTAAATCCTCTCACAAGGTGATCCATTAGCTTGGATTCTCAAACACTCTACTGAAGTTACTCCTAACAGGGTACTTTTCTTTTCATCAAGGCATTTTGTAAATCCCTTAACCGAGTGATTCCTAATAAGATCAGTTCTTAACATGACTTATTGTAATAACTTTAACAAGATTGGCTCCTAACAGGGTGAACTTTAGAAGAGTTTAGATAGCTATCTTGTGAGTCTCATCTCACCGTGGTTTTTACCTATTTGGGTTTTCCACGTATAAATATGTGTGTCATATCGTGAATGCTTTTGTGGTTATGATCTTATTTATTGATTTGGTTAACTACTTAACTATTCTAATAAGGCATGATAACTGAAAGCATTGAGAGTTGAATATGTTGACATATGATTAAGCATTTTAATGTTTACAAGATTGAAGTTGTTTACTGTTAAGTTGAGATAATAGTCAAACCAGTAATCTTATGAGTATTGATCTTAATAGAGTTGTTTTATTGATATGTTTACTTTGTGAGTTTGAATCTGAGTTTGGGAGTTTGTATCATTTTTTTAGTTTATTGAGTCAACCCCCCCCCCTCCCAGTAATCTTCCAGATACTTATTCTTTCATCATATCATCAAGCATAACATTGATAATGTTATTATGTTGAAGGTTTAAGGCATAATCTTTTGAGTGTAGGATAGTTGGTGGATAAGGGACTTCAGTTACAATTCAAGGATGGAAAATGCAAGATTATCAACAGATCTGGATTGGAGATTGCAACCAGTACACAGACTAGAGGTAACATCTTTCATTTGAACTCCGATGAGAAGACATGTTTGATTGCACAAATTGATGAGAGTTGGATATGGCATAAGAGGTAGTGTCATGTGAATTTTGATTGCATTGTGAAGATCAATTTAACTAAGGTTGTTAGAGATATACCTAAGATTGTGAAGCCCTATAATCTGGTATGTAAGGAATGTCAATGGGAAAGCAAATCAGAACTTCTTTTAAGAGTATACAAGACAAATCTAATGATGTTCTTAATCTTATCCATACTTATTTGTGTGGTCTTGCTAGAATCAAAAGTTTTCAAGGTGATAGATATTTCATGCTAATCATTGATGACTATTCAAGAATGATGTGGGTTACTTTTCTAATGGGGGAGTCTAAAGCATTTGAAAAGTTTAAAATCTTTAAAGCTAAAGTTGAGATAGAGACATGATTGAAGATTAAATGCTTAAGGTCAAATCATGGTGGAGAATTCACATCTGGTGAATTTAATAGCTATTGTGAGAAGAATGGGATAAGGAGACAGTTGTCTGCACCTCAGATACCTCAGTAGAATGGAGTTGTGGAAAGGAAGAACACAATTATCTTGGATGCAACTCGAACTATGATGATGGAAGCTAATCTACCTCATGTCTACTAGAGAGAAGTTGTAAGCACGTTGGTATACACATTCAACAGAGTTCATATCAAAGGAGATACTAGTAAGACACCTTATGAGTTATGGTTTGGTCATACACTGATAGTTAAGTATTTTAGAATCTTTCATTGTAAATGGTATATCAAAAGAGATGATTCCATTGGAAAATTTGATCCTAGATGTGATGAAGGAATATTTCTTGGTTATTCTAATGAAAGCAAATCATATAGATGTTATAAAAAAAGATTGCAGAGAATTATGGAGAGCACAAATGTTAAGGTGGATGAGCAGTACAAAAGTCAAATCAGAACTTATGAGAGAGAACCAGCAGTGCAAATGATCATAACTGAACCGGTAGCACCTACAACAGAACATAATGTTGAACTAGTTACTCCAGCAGTATCACAAAATTCAACAGTAACTAAAGATCAGGATAGAGGAATAGAAAATCAGAAGACTCCTAGGTACGTAAGGTTCAATCATTCAGAAGATCAAATCATTGGAGACAAAAACAAAAGAGTGATGACAAGAAGAAGGTTGGAAGCTGATGAGGTATGTTTTATTTCTCAAGTTGAACCGGCATCAGTGATTGAAGCTTGTAAAAATGAATGTTGGATGAAAGCTATGGAAGAAGAATTAGATCAGATAGAAAAGAATAACAGATGGACTTTAGTTCCCCAGCCTAAAAATAAGAATGTTATTGGAACTAAATGGGTTTTTAGGAATAAACTGAATGAAGATGGACAAGTTGTGAGGAATAAAGCTAGATTGGTTTGTAAAAGGATATTCTCAGAAGGAAGGAATTGATTATGGTGAAACCTTTGCACTGGTAGCTAGGATTTAAGTTGTGAGATTATTTCTTTCTTATGTTGTACATAAGAACTACAAGGTTTATCATATGGATGTTAAGTGTGCATTTCTGAATGGAGATATTGAAGAGGAAGTTTATATTGAGAAACCTGATGGATTTTCAATTTCAGATCACAAAAACATGGTTTTGAAGTTAAAGAAAGCTTTATATAGATTGAAACAAGCCCCTAGACCTTGGTATGCAAGATTGGATAAATATCTTTTCAAAGCTTGATTTCACTAAAGGTAATGCTGACAGTAATTTATATTATAAGATCACTGATGATGACATATTGATTATTCAAGTCTTTGTTGATGATATCATTTTTGGAGGTGAAGATAAGTTGTGTATGGAATTCTCTAACAATATGAAGAATGAATTTGAGATGTCTATGATTGGGGAGATGAAATTCTTCTTAGGTTTGCAGATTACTCAAATTGATAAAGGTATTTTCATCTGTCAAACTAAGTATCCTAGAGATTTGTTGAAGAAATTTGTTATGAAAAATTTTAAATCGGTTGGTACACCTATGGTTACAAGTGAGAAATTGACAAAGATAGATGCATCTGCACCCATAAATCCTACAAGGTACAAGTCTATGATTGGAGGTTTGTTATATCTGACTCGGACTATACCGAATATAATGAATGCAGCTTGTATTGTATCAAGATATCAGAGTAATCCTAGAGAAAATCATGAGAGTGCGGTGAAAAGGATTTTCAGGTATTTGCAGGGAACAACTAAATATGGTGACTTTACATTATGTGCATATATAGATGCAGATTGGGCTAGAGATGTTGATGACCGGAAGAGAATATCTAGTGGAGATTTCTTTCTTGGAAAGAAACTTGTTTCATGGATCAACAAAAAGCAGTGATGTACCTCTTTGTCTACTGTTGAAATTGAGTATGTTGTTGCTACTACTAACTATACACGAGATCTATGGATGAAGAAAATGTTGAAGGATATAAAGGTGGATTGTCATGAACTAGTAATTATTTACTGTGATAACTCTACTGCTATTGAGAAAAAGAACATATCTATCAAGTATAAATTTTTGAAGGAGAAGGTGGAAGCAAATGAATTTGGATTGGTTTATGTGAGCACTAAAGAGAAGAGTGCAGACATCTTCACTAACCTTTGCGTAAAGAATCATTTGAGTACTTCACAGACAGATTGGGGTTTTCTACACCTCCGATAGAGACCTGAGTGATGTTGATTGGCATCAGTCTGGTATGCATTATCAGAGTTATTACTCATTCCAGATTGATGTGGTGGTGCTACTACTCAGGGGGGGTAGTCAGTTGTAAGAATCAGAGTATTTATGATTTTTCTTTGATATTTATGTCAAATCTTTGGCGTTAATGTAAAAAGGAGAGAGTTATTCTAGTGAAAAACATAAGGAAGAGATATATTCATTAGGGGAGTTTGGTTCAGAGCTTCATTGCTATATCATTTTGTGGGAGTTTGTTGGTTGTCTTCCATAGGGGGAGACTTGTTTTCTATTTCTTGGCACTTGGATTTTTTTCACATGTAGTGTTTCCATCAATACCAAAGGAGGAGATTGTTGGCAATTTGGAGGAATTGATTATGTGTTGCATTGATGTTTTGTCATTGATGGCAATACCGGCTATTTTGTTTGTTTACTGGTTTTTGGTTGGTTCTGGTAGAGTGGTTGGATTATAATATTGATCCGGTATGATTTGGTATGCTTTGGTGTGTGGAATTGATTTGGATTTGTCATTCATGTTATTCAGATGAGTATCACAATTAGTTGGTTCAGGATTTGATGACTCAGACACTATCATTTGTTCTAGTAAGCCTTTTGGTCACCGGTAAGGGTTTTACCGGTAGAGCTTTGTTGAATATATTTTGATGCAAATGACAAGTGGTGTTGATGTGGCTTCTAGAAGGTTCTCATGATGCTGATGGTTATCTTGTTTGTGTTCCTATTGATCAGTGGTGTTGGATTTGGTTTATGGCGACCTATTTTGGGTCCAGTGTTATCTAGGTTATGGACCAGTTTATGTAACGTGTTGGAAGATGTTCCTGATGTGTTACCAGCGGGATTTAATGATTTGTTTAGGTCCCGGGTTGGTATAAATATGATGTAAGATCTCTTTGTAGATCATGGGCATACGGGATTATGGTTATAGGATTATTTGTGTGCAAATAATGTTGTAATCATATCCAGAGGTTTTGGTCAATCATAGGTGATTGAATTGGGTTTGTGGAATAGGTTTAAGACCTCTGGTACTAAGCTTAATCAAAACTGTACTCAAGCATAGGAGATGTTATCTTTGCAATTCAATCTTCATTCTGGATTGTAGTCTAGATTTATTTTGTAGTCAGTGAGGCTCATTTTAAGATGAGAAGTGTGCTCTAGGTTGTTCGCCTTCCTACATGTGTAGGCCCCTCATTTTGTAATCACATACTTACTACAGAAGTATTATCTAACTGTGGGTAGGCTTTCCACCGTAGTTTTTCCCTTTATCGGGTTTTCAATGTACAAATCTCAGTGTCATGTGTTCTTGATGGATAGTAACTGTTTTGTGATTTATCTTTATGTTTAATTGCTATATCAGTTTTTCTAGTATTTGGTTTATGCATTCCGGTATTAAGTTTATGTGTTCCGGTAATAAGGATTTGAATGCTTAAAGTTCTACAATCTGTTGACAATTGATTCACCCCCCCCCCCTCTCAGTTGTCCTCTAGTTATCTGAGCTGTCTAACATGACCTAGGATTACTTTTTATTATGTGACTATAAATCCCCCAACCCTATTACATAGCCACCCCAAGCACACAGATACTAGAAGAGAAATATTAGGACCAACCAAACAAGGAATATTCTTTCTCGTCGTGATAGTACACTTCTCTAGGACATGGCATCAGAAACTTACCTTGTGCAAATGATTTCTTTTTCATTTAGCATACATATCTTAAGCATCTTGTATTCTAATTTCTAAGTGTTCCATCTGAAAGATTTCCTCTAAGTTATGTGTTTAGAAAAATTATCACAAATCAAAAGAAAACCTTTTCTCACAACAATATTTTTTGGATTTGCATATGTTGATTTTGTAAGCCTATAGATTCAAAATGATTTGTTGCAAAATTATTACCAAAAATCAAGGGACAAACTCTAGAATAGCTACAAACACCAAACAATGAAACATTGTGCAATAGATTTATCACTGGTAGATTAATCTACCACATTGAGTACTATAAAGAGATTTTGAGAAAAACAACTCCCCAAATTTTTCTTCAATATCAATTGTACTATAAAGAGATTATGAGAAAAATAACTCTCTAAATTTTTCTTCAATATCAATTGCAATGGCTTATTTATTTGCCATATTTTGATACATTATTAATTTACACATGAAATGGTCAAAAAGCATAAGCATCAAACTATTATTTTTGTATCAAACAGTTTTGAGGGCAGGCTTGTAAATCATGTAAATCTGATAAAATTTCTAAAACAAGTTTAGTATTGAATATAAAGTAGCAATTTATACTGATGCCACAATAATAAATACAAATAAATATATTTTAATAGTAAATACAACACAGATTGGACACATAGGAAAAGAAGACAACAAACAACATAGAACAAAAAAGCAAAATTGCACAAAAGAAGATTCGGGACAACCATTAAGGATTACCAAGAGCACCAGATGCATGTAAATATGGTTGCAAGTTAATACCTAGAAACTATGTAGAGATAAGAAATGCCATATACGTATATCACTTCCACTAAGTCAATGGACATATGCGTAATCCCAACTGAATAACTTTGAAAATGCACACATATCAACGTACATCGACACATACCCATATTTTATATATACATACATGTATATAAATGTATATAGATATACACGAGGACATCCACATGTATTCATACATAAATTTGTATATTCACATACATATAAATGCATATATACATGTATATCATATATAAATGTATATGTATACATGTAGACATATACATGTATACATTGTATTCACATCTCGTATTTAGATAAGGAGGATTGCAAGGGAGCAAGCAACTATTCAGAGTGCTCAAGAAAGAAACAAGTTGGCAAGAAAATGTGCCCAAGAGGGTTATATATTTGTAGATACTAAGGAGCCAAGGTCGCTGGACAAGGACACTACAATGCAAGCTAAAGAAATGGTAAACTCTGACTCCATGAATTGCATAGAAGAAGAGTCTAATAAGGAAACTAATTTAGTTTTTTGAGTTTATAGTTTATCCTTAATAGGGACTATCATAAGGAACACTGTTTAGTTTATACAAAAGATTTATCTAAAATAGTAAGGCAACTCGAATAGTAGTAAATTATAGAGATTGTAGTTTCAACACATAAAATTTATCTACATTAAATAGTTGCCTTTCACCTTCTTAGGTATTTGGATAAACTCTCTCAATAGAAAAATAAGACACCAATTTTTCATTTTACTTGCACATCTCTGGATGGCTTAAATCACACACTAACCTTTGACTTCTAGGATAAAAGTATTCAATAATCAGAATTGATTGACATTCTCTAGACATAACATGTTGCTTCATGTGTGGTTAAAGGCTTGAAACATGGATGTCAAAAAGGTAAATTATAACAGTGGTGTTAAGAACAATGATTAGAGAACTTGTGATTTTTTTTAATTTTTTTTAATCGATGAGAACTTGTGATTTTAAAATTTATGCTAGATAAAGTAAATTTAAGCTACTTGTAAAATTAAATGTACATCGATGTCTCGTATTGTTTATTGAAGACCAATTCAAATTATAATCATCATGTTAAAAGAAATATAATAGTTTATATGATTGTGGTTTTAGAATTTATTTTTGGTTTTGATTTGTAGGACAAGAAGTCCTTGGCATTAGGTTTTGAAGACAATCTTTATGTGGACAAATTTGCTTCAAACATTTTTATAAAAGCTAACAAATAAGATAGAGTTGGAAGGGAAAACTTGTATGATCATTCAAACCATCTGAGTAAGATTTACCGATTGATTTTACAATTCTTGTCGATTATAATTTTTTTTATGATAGTTGTTAAAATGTTCAATTTAATGACATGTTAGTATATAAACTGCTTTACTTTGAATCAACTATAGAACCAAAACTTCCTTTAGATAATTAATATAATCATGATATGTAAAATATGACAACGTGGGATTTTAAAAGAGCTGGTCTTGGCATTTGACAATAGTCGATGTATTTTACGACCACTGCAAAGAATTTTTATGTAGCAAGTACATTTTTTTAAATCCCCAATCAGTTTGGTGAAGTACAACCAAAAACTCTCCAAGATGTCAGAACCTTTTTATGTTCTCTCTTAGACTCAATGCTATACTGAAATAGAAGTAGAGATTATCTGTAATTCTTGTATTTAACTTTTTGATGGTTTCAATCATTAGCCTCACTTTTACTACAAGTATCCATCTTACCAGATTTCATTCTCTAAGACTTAAATTATCTACAATTTAGATTGCAGCTAAATTGCAGATTATAACCAAATTTTATTTTTTACTATGGCATT
This sequence comes from Cryptomeria japonica, assembly GCF_030272615.1. Taxonomy (NCBI): domain Eukaryota; kingdom Viridiplantae; phylum Streptophyta; class Pinopsida; order Cupressales; family Cupressaceae; genus Cryptomeria; species Cryptomeria japonica. The sequence goes on from NC_081409.1 coordinate 591,683,374, forward strand.
GAAGAGGTTTCTAATTTTCTAGGAAATGTTTTTTGCAGATTGAGGCATAAATAGAAATATGCTATCTGGAAGGTTGCAGATATTCATAAAGCAATAAATTGAAAGAAGGAAGGAGACTAGAACTAGGCCCTCCTGGTGGGGACCAGCATCTGTTAGGACCTATGGATTCATCATGGGAGGGAAATGTATTTATATTGAATTTTCTACTTCTATTAAGATTTTAACTAATTTGGAAAACCTGCAACCTTTTTAGGAGCATTAAAATGACGAAGATAAAGGAGGAGTACCTAGTGCCTCCAGATTTAATGAATGCATAGATTTTTGAATTAGTGGAAATTAATGCTTCTTATCAGCATATGTTTCTTTTATTTTTGAACTTTTGGTATCTTTAAGGTTTCTAGTTAAATTGGAGATATTGGCATATGATGCCTCATAAAAATTTACAAATATTATTAGTTTTCTTGGTGATCTTGATTTTGTCATCTCCTTTTTCTACCATGATCACTGTATTTTGTCTTATAGAAAGGATTGATAGCTTCTTGATGAGAATAATATAGTATTTGTTTTACTTTTCTTCAAGTCACTGTATTCTCTATCTGTTTCTATACTACTAAAACATGGCCTTGTTTGTTCTTTGGTTGTGATTGTGAAGTGTTGCTCTGAGTTTTCTTTAATTTGATCTCTTCACATGATAACAATGTTGCCTTGGATAGTATTTGTAGAGGTTATTATGTTTCCTATTACTGCTCTAGACCATGTTTGCCTTTTGGAGGACTGTATAGTTAGATTTAGCTCTATATATCTATGAATTTATATGATCTACATACACTTCGCATGAATATTTGTCAAACCCTACTTATTGATCATTAAAATCTATGCCCATACTTTTGTATATGATTGTCTTACTTCAAGGCTAACCTTTGTAGTTTGTCATGAGCGGACATAATTTCACTAATGGACTGTCATTTTGTCTCTTTTTCACACTTGGTTCATTGTAATTTTCCTATTCATCTCTATCATATTTGGTAGGGTTTTTATGTTTGTCTTTGTCACATGATCTCCTTGGATTATATTTCTTGTCATTCAAAATCTCCAAACTATACCTTTCATGAATCTTTTGGTCAACTTAGACATATGATCATCTTTGTATTTATGACTATTCTTCCTTATTATTATTCCTTTATTATATTTTGTCCATTTTTCTCTTATTGACTGTGGTATTCGGTCTTTGTTGGCTTGATTTTGCCTGCTCCTTCACATGGTGATTAACCCTTGGATTGTGCTTGAAACTTCTCTTTGGCTAATGTGATTGAATGGCTTTATAATTCCTTCTTTCTATGGTGGATAGTGATTGAACCTTCTAACATAGGCTCGTGCAAGTCCTTACGCCTTGAAAGTTAAATGCCTTTTCAAAGCCTAGTGATAGTGAAGGCCCTAGGCTTTTAAACTCTTGCTCTGATTTCACAACTCTTGAATGTGTTGGTCACTCCTCGTACTCACTCCTCGTACTATCTTTATGTGGTACTAATTGATACCAGGTTATCAGTTGATTAGAATGGCTAGCATACATCACCATCACATATATCTAGAAAACCTTTATCACTGTCAACCTTGACTCTGCATGGACTATCTTTATCATTTTTGCATTGTAACTCCATTTCTTTGATTGTCCACTATGAATGTTATATTGATAGTTGCATTGCTTCATATGATTGTATTGATCCTATCACTATTCTTTCTTTATGTATTATTGACATTTTGAAGAACAAAAATTGAAACCACTGCCTTCTTCTTTCACTTTAAGACCTTGCTCACTTTGGTTGGGAAGGTTGTCCATAATATTGGACTATCTTTTGTCTTTGTGATCAAACCTTCATTGCTTTCATTGCTTCTCACTATTTTGACTCTATTATTATGGTAAAAGTTGTGGATGCATCCTCGTTGATGAACTATGAGTCATCATTTCTTGAGTTCTTCACCTTGTGGTTTTAAAGACCCCAGTCATCTATGTATTTTCTTTTTATCTCCTTGGTCACAATAAACCATTCCCAACCTCATTCTTTCTTATTTTAAGGCTTCACAAATTCCCTTTTCTAGCTTATGTCTGCCCACTAGTACTTGATGGATGATATGTACTAGTAGTGTGCTTCTTATGCTTTGATAATTATTCTTTTGCTAGTTCTGGAAGAATATAGATTTGAGTTAATACTTTCAGTGATTACATAATTAAGTCCATGAAAATTTAATTTTTTCAATATCTGTTTTAAACATGCAAGTGCTATTTAAGTTATAAATAATGGTTGTTTTATTATGAAAACAAGGGTAACCATTACCTATGTAATATAATGTGTTATTTTTTAATTTTTTTTTGCAGAAATGTATTGATAAACTAAATGAAGGGGATAAAGTTAGGGTGTTAGATCCATTTGATAGTGTTGTTGTGGGCATTGGGCGGATTCACTCCCTATCTATTGTACATGGAGTAAACTTGAAAGGAATAGGAGGTGCAAATGTAAAAAATTTAAAAGTCACAAGTAACATACCCCTTGCTTATGAAGACAAAATAGATGGAGTTGTTTCTCTGAAAGAGAAAGAGAGAACCTTCACTCGATGGCCACTAAAATATTTGCAAAAAATGACAGAGTTGATCATGTTTATCATGTACTAGTTGTTAGACATCTTGGCTCACTTCTTTATAGGGTATTTTGAATGTGTTGTTCAGAGGTCTTAATTATCATGGTGTATTTGAAAGAGTTGGAAACTCTTAGATAACTTTGACATTTTTTTATTATATTTACATATATACTCTTAGCTTTGAATCGATACATCTATACTCTTAGATTCTAGCATGTTGTAGCATGTTCGTATATTTAATATTTTTATTTTCTTTTTATGTTCTAGTTCAAGTTTAATATTATATTATTTTTGCATTATAAAATTTATGCTATTTAATAAATTATTCATATCATAACTATATTTACTACCAATTAATGGAAATCAGTAAATAAAAATGACTAAATATACTACCAATGGACAAAAATTAGTGAATAAAAATGACTAAATATACTACCAATTGACGATAATTAATTATTACAATGGCTAAATAAATGATCGCTTAACAATAATCATTGACTAAATTAATGAATAAATATGACTAAATAAATGACTACCATGACTAAATTAATCACTACCATGACTAAATATATGATCAGTCAATCAATTACTAAATTAACGACCAAATCAATGACTAGATCATTGACCAAATCAATGACTCAATCAATGACCAAATTGATCAATCAAAACAACCAATAAATGACTAAAATAGTTTAGTCATAAATTTGGTCGTGTTATAAATAACCGGCAATAAACTACTAATGGTCACGTGACTAAGATTAGTCATTTATATGCAATTTTTAGTAGTTTTTTTAGTCATATATTGTTGTTTTTGCACTAGTGCATAGAACATGTCGGCCTATGCAAGAATAATATAAAATATTATATTATTTACTTACCCCCAAATCTTAGCCAATAGGAATACAGGGTAGGTAAACTTATAATATTAATTACCCAACTTGTAACAAGAGGATATAATATTATAAATAACTAATAATAAAATAACCAATAGCAAATAAATAATAAATCAAAGTCCAAATAAATAAACGAAGGGCGATGTAAGTAAATACCACAAATAAATATAAATCATAGCCAACATTACAAATAACAATTAAACCATAAATAATAAATAATCATTAAATAATAAATCATTAAAATAATTAAAATAAATATAAAGGCACCAACAAACATAAACTAATAAATTAAGACTCAATTAAACAATAAATCAAATAATATTAATAAACATTAATCATCAATAATAAAGTCCCAAATAATAATAATTAATAAGCATCTGAGATATCCATAGATTCATAAATATAAATCAAAACATCATCATGGAGTCTAAGCAAGTCTAATAATGCATATATCAAAAAGGTGAAACAAGGAGGGACACTACACTTTGAGAGTGATCATCCAACACAATGAAAAGAAGGACAATGGAGGCTAAGTGCTCGAGCGTCAACATGAGTTTGATTGCTTCATGATTATTTTATTTTGTTGATTTATCTTAAGTATTTCTCCATTGTGTTATGATCAGACTTTGTTATTGTAGACGTATAAAAATGACCATATTCCTAAATGAATATTTTATGTTCATTTCTCTATTTAATTAAATCTAATTTAATTAAATTATCCGCATTCCTCTATTTAATTAAGTAAATTACTCAATTAAATTCACTATACCATTTAATAGGATAAATCCATTTTATTCAATTAAAACCCCTATCCACTTTTTAATTAAATTCAAATTTAATTAAAATAGTTATCCTAAATTAAATAAAACTAATTTATTTAATTGCAACCAAATTGAAATAATTTATTTTAATAAATCCTATTATCTCTCCATCCACTTGCAAAATCCTACACCTCCCACTTGCATCCTAACCCTCTTCCTAATTTCTTCTAGAATCCATCTAATCCTAATTAATTAACCCGGAACCATTCATTATCACTTTCCCCTAAATTTGAGGAGGTCACTTCTCAAATTTGGAGTAAAGTCTTCAAAATGCATTAAAGCCTTTATCCATTCAACAAGCTAACTTGTTGAATGCCCCCAAATTTGGAAGGACTCTTACAAAGTGATCCACAAAGTCTTCATAACCATTAATGGTTAACTCAAACCCTCTTACATTGTTAAAGAATTTCTATAAACTCAACCTCCATCTAACCCAAGGGTCTCATCAAGCATTTATTGCTTTGACCATGGTTATCCTTAAACCTTTGCACAAGAGTTTATCCTTTGGGTAAAATCTTTATCCAATGGATAACCTTAACCTAACCTTAACCCTTAACCCCTAGGGTAACCATGAGGTCTTCTCAAGCATTTAATGCTTCTTACACCTCCTCTCAACCAACCTTATGTTGACAATTGTCACCATTTCATTGGTGCAAATTGCAAACATGGATTGACAACTTTCAAACTCAACCCTTGATTAAACCTTTCAATCCTAGCCATCCATTGCCCTATTTTTTCTATAAATAGAGCTCTCATTCCTCCATTTTAAAAGGATCCAAGACTTTAGCATCTCACTTATACTCAAATCCATTCAAGCTTTCATATTTTATATGCTCATCATTTAGCTTCTCTTTTAAATCGGGAATTAATCTAAATATGCTAATTTAGAGTATGTTCCTTATCATATAGCTTAAATCATGAACTAGTATAGTATGCTAGGATAGTTTTGTTTACTAACCTTGTCATCTTATAGTTAGTTTATTGCATTTGTAGCATCATGCATAGCTTAGGAGGCATCTCATATTAAATCAACAAAAAGCATCCCTCGTTCTTGCATTTGCCATCCCTAAACCATTTTGCTCAGTGATCTGAGAGCAAAAACATTGGTTTGAGGGACCGTGCAAGATAGAGAACCATGGAACCATCCTTAGGAAGCTGAGTTATACTTCATAACTCTATAGTTGCACCAAGAAATCCTGTGGGTTTGTGAGCAAGGCTCCATAGAGCTCCGTTTTTCACATATTGAGTTCTATCGGCCCGCTTTTCTCGCATACATTTCTGGCACCCACCATGGGGCATTACCCCATATATCTAATCAGTTTTGAAATATAACCACTTTTGCAGGTCCACAGAAAAATGAGAATCAGTGCATGGGAATCATTACCTAGCGCATCAAGTCAACATCCTAGCGCATTCAGTTTACTGTTCAGTGCGTTGGGTCCATCATCTAGCACGTAAAGTCCATTTATTAGTGCATAAGAATATTAAAATATTATTATAGGTCTCAGGGTGGGAGAAAAATAGAGCAACGCTTTTGGCACACAGAGTAGCGCATCCCGACAACAGTGTAGCGCGTCACCACCTTCTTTTAGCGCATCACGGCTATTGTGTAGCGCATACAGTTTGTTCTGTAGTGCATAAAAAATAGATAGAAATCAAAGTTTCAAAATCTGTAACCGAGAATTAAAAAATAGACTTGTTGAAGTCCAACAACCATCTAACATTTTCAACTTGTTTTCTTGCAGGATTCTAACAAATCTATTGCAGATGGGAGCTTAAAATTTTTTAAATATTAAGATAGTTAGGATTTTCACTAACTTAGTTAAGTTAGTTTAAATTTTTAAACTTCTTCTATTCTTAAAATTTGAACTCACTTATTTCCTTTGGGCTATAAAAAGAATCACTAAACCGAACATTTATTGCGTTCATAGGAGAAAACCTATTTTTGGCTCTACAAAGAACAAGACAAACATTTCTTTTTTGCAAAAATAAAGCTATAAAAGGAACCTCACCATCCTTTGGTGTATAAAAGGATTCATCTTCAATTTTTGTGCAAAGGGAAGAACCTCACCTAAAAAGTTTTGTTGCAATCAAAGAGGGAAGTTATTCCCCTTTTGTTTACCAATTTTTCTTTTCTTGACCAAATCAAACCTTTTGCTTTGTTGACTCAGTTATTTCCTTAGATTAAATAATCACTGATTTGGGGAAGTAAAATTAACACCATGTTTTTTTAGAGCAACATCTCCCAATAGAGGTTAGCAAATCATTTATCTTAAAAGGCTAAAAATAAAAATTGTTTGCCTTGTCTCGAAAGTGGAAGGAATATGCTCTCCCCTTAACTGGGTGATCAAAAATCTAGACCACTCTTAAAAGATTTCTTTACTTCAAGCAGTAAATCCTTTAGCAGGCCTGCCTTCCCGAGGAGTTGGAATCAACTCTTAAAGCCATTTATGGCCGGTGTGAAGGGAACGACCTAAGTGGGAAACGGCTTTGATGCCAAGTGTTCCAACCCACTATAATCAAAAGTGGAAAGTGACGAAAGTCCTTTTCAACGGTTGCACACAGCGATTAGCCTTCCCCTAGTATCCTTAAGATACGTAAAGCCTTTGTTCTAAAGGTTGGGAAGCCTCCTGAGGGAGTTTATCACTGACAACCGAACAGGAAGCCTGATTACAAGCCATATAAATAGAAACTTTGAACCAAGTCAGTAACCAGACATTTATAATATCATAGTGCAAGGGTGGGGAAGAATCCGCCCCCAAGATTACTCACCATATATCTCCCAAGATAACTACTCAATTGTGAAGCAATTCACTTTGAGTTAATTTCTGGCAAAAGGCAAAAAAACGAGCGCCCTCTAGGGGGTGACACGGTTGTTTGCGCTGACAGAGTATCAAGACTAGTGGGCTATGATGTTATTTATGACCTTTGAATAAAGAGTCTTTCTAAAGCATATTTTTCGTATCCAAACCTATTAAAACATTGAGGATTTGAACACATCCTCGTAGAACATACACTTTTTGTTAGATTAGGCAAAAATGGTTGTCTTCTTTGTGCTGTGCTTGCATTTACTACTTCAGAAAATCATCCATCAAGGCTGAAAAACTCACAATCAAATCCAAAAATTACAGAAAAACCAACCAAAGGAAAAATTAGGGTAGATTAGCACGTGGGAACAACTCCTTAGCGCATAGGGTATTTCAGTTAGCGCATCCAAGCATCAAGTTAGCACGTCTGATCAAAACAGTAGCACGTCTGATCTAAATTTCAAAATAGTGTTAAACAATTAGCGCATTGGGAAAACAATCTAGCGCGTTGAAGCATCAGCTTAGCGCATGAAAGCCAAACTTTAGTGCATAGGGTGTAATAGTTAGCACATCACAGACCCAAACTAGTGCATAGCCTTTCAAAGCGGAAGAAAAACAAAATTTTAAACAGTCCAAACTTTAGCGTGTGGCTGGGGGCAGCCTAGCGCGTGTGGTTGTTCTTTTAGCACATGACATAAATTTAGTAGTGCCTCTTGTCTCTGTTTTAGCATGTGACCAAAAGCAAAAAGACAGGGGGAAAACAGTGAGGAATTTTAAAAAATTTGAAAACATCTTCATAAGCCTTTTTCCATCAGCATCATTTTTCATCAAAGCAAAGTAGCGAAAACAAAACTTTAAAAGCTATTTCTTGAGCAAAGTTTGTGTCAAAACAAACGTTGTAAAAATCTAAAACTGATCGCACGGTAAAACATATCTATCCTACTATAATCCAGAAACCTCATCACAAGTATCAAAAGAATCCTTTACCATCTCACAGATTTCATCTCAAAAACACTTGTTTAAAATTTCCAGGTAGTCAAATCAAGTTTCCATATCGGGAGACTTTTATCCATATCATTTGACATGCTTTGTCATGAAGGGGCATCTAAACCTTCACTTTGATAGAGTAAGACTTGAATTTTCAAAACAAGATCGACTAAATCCAAACAAATCGAAGGAAACCATTGATCACTTATGCATGACTAATTCCCATATTCTGAGAAGAAAGAATCTTTATCGTAACGTCATGTTGAAGAAACAACAACCTAGTTTTTCCAAATTCATCAAGAGAAACAAGTTTTTATACATCAATCGTCAACTCTTCAAATCTCATCGAGTATTCCTTCATCACATCAAATGTTATATCCAAAACAAATCCAACGAATTTGACAAAGAGCCTTTAAAGACTAGGGCATATTGTCAAAAATCCACTTTTAATCAAATCATAAACCGTGGAGGAAGGATCAATCCGGTATTCTTGCCCGACGAGTGTATCACTTATAACACACCCCGACCTGAACCACTAACCCCCGAGCAACATATCGAAGAGGATTTTGTCCCCTTCATCACTGAAATTTTCTACTAAAATGCCTGTTACTCACTCTCAACAAAACCAACAAAGCAAGACACACGCAGAGTCTAGTATGAATCGAAGGTTGTCAAATCCTTTTGAAGGTCCACACCTAGAGGATACCGAAATTTCTGAAGAGCTTCTTCAAGAATGTCAGGAAAGCACTTCATTCCAAAAACTTGTAGAAAGGCTCATGGAAAATGACAAAGAAAAATATTTGCTCATGCTCACAAGTAAAGGAGTAAAACTCCCTGAAAACCTTGACGCAGATGTGTTTAGAACGCAATCTCAACATTACGAATATCAAGAACGACAATGGGAAAGGGAAGCACGCGATCCTGAACAAGATATCCTTGATAAAAACATACTAGAACAACATACACCAAGACAACATCTTCCTGAGCAAAACATATTGTTCCATACACCGTTTCAACCCAAGATCAATACAAGGGAAGAACCTTTTCCTCGACAAAACAATGTGCCTTTGGTTGCCCTTACTCAACAAATGCAAATGTTACAAAAACAAATGCAAGACATACAACAAGGGACAACAGTGTGGTACTCTTTAAATGAAATCTGTCCTTATCCTTTTGACAGAAGATTGCACATGATCCCTTTTCCTCCAAACTCAGACGTGCCTAAATTTGACAAGTACGATGGAAAAAGTGATCGCCGTGATCATGTCAGAGAATTTTGTACCATGAGTCTTGAGTTTTCTCATGATGACACCTATCTGATGAGGTTATTCCCAAGAAGCTTGGGAGGGAAAACAATGGAATGGTTATCCAAAATTACGCCACCTATCAGATCATTTGATGAATTGGTTAACAAGTTCATAACACAATACTCCTATAACATTCAACATGCTATAACCATGCTAGACGTCTGCAACACCAAACAAAAGAACAATGAAACGTTCATGATATTCCTTCAACGCTGGCGACGTATGGTATCACAATATCCTCGAGATATTCCTGAAAAGGAGAAAATGGAAATCTTCATCGACAACTTGAATAGTGAGATGAGTTACAGGCTCAAGCTCCAATGCATACCGTCTTTCGCTAAATTGATTGAAAACGGCATTCAAGTAGAGGAAGCGTGTGTCAAAAAGGGAACGCTCAAATTCTTCAAAGAAGGAACAAACTCATCAAACTACAATAACCAAAACAACAACAACTTGGACAAGTCCCGATTTTGGACTCGAAACAAAAACCAAGGCAACAATGAATCGCATGATCCAAAATCTAAGCAACCAGTGCTCGCATTATCTAAAAATCCTCAGGCTACAAAAAATCCTAAAGGTACTAATCCAAATGCTAACACGTATGCACCAAACACCAATCAAGGAAAACTCAACACAAACAACACCAACGATACTCAAAACAAAACCATGAATCCAGGACCTAATAACAATTCACGTGACAACACTAACAATTTCCAAAAGCGTGTCTTCACACCACTGGGACAATCACTAGAATCAGCATTCAGAGAGCTTCTGGCAAAGAAGATTCTCTCTTTGCCTGCAATCAGCAACTATGAACCCCAAATCAAACCACCTTGGTGGAATGATTCACACTATTGTGATTTCCATCGTAACAAGGGTCATCAGACGAATGATTGCATGAGATTGAAAAACATTGTTCAAGACATGATTGATCGAGGTGACTTAACGGTAGATGGTCTCAAAACAAATGGTGACCACGGAGCCTTTAAAAATCCTCCTCCCAATTACAACAAAGATGGAGCTTCAACCTCAAATGATACACGTGGGGCTCGTATCAACCATATCTACAATAACACCATCAATCACATATCAGCTGAAGATCATCAGGTAAACGTCATCACCATCCGAGACCAGCATGATCATGAATCTGTCAACGTAACAACCCAAACTCACAAATATGTCTTGAAAGGACATACCGCACCTACAACTACTACACCAAAGATCCAATATGATTTGTTCAGCCAACTACACAAAACTCCAGCTCAGATATTTATACTAGAATTGTTGAAACTGTCACCCAAACACAAAAACATATTGGAACAAGCACTATTGGAAACCAATGTACCTCAAGATCTGGATGCAGACAGATTTTAAGCCATGGTCGCCCATATGATAGGGCCTCATAATCTCACCTTCTTAGAGCATGATAATACTTCCTTGAGTCATCCACATAGCACTCCTCTCCATATTGAAGTCATTGTTTGTAAACACCGGGTAAAAAGCATCTTAATAGATGGAGGAGCTGGACTTAATATATGTACTTTAAAGCTTATCCGTGCATTAGGCTTCTCAGAAGAGTATATCGATCCCCGTAAAAAGATTACCATAAAGGCATATGATGATGAAGAAAGGTCATCTAAAGGAACCGTGATGTTGCCCATTCAAGTTGGACCAGTACAAAAAGATACTGTGTCAGGTCTTAGATATAGATCTCACCTACAATATTTTGTTAGGTCGACCCTGGATACATGAAATGCAAGCAGTGCCTTCTACGTATCACCAATGTGTCAAATTTCCTTATAACGGACAAGAGATCTCCATCTCTGTTGATCACAATCCATTTCAACATTGTAATGTAATGGGGGTAGCCCAGGACAGTTTGGTTCCCCATAATAGGGAAAAGCAGAGATCCTCAACATCAGATCTACAGACAACAAAGCCTGAATCATTATCTGGAAATTTCAAGTAGCAAATGCAAATCAAAGACCAAGGTATGGGAGAGTACTCTTTGGAACCCCTATGTTTGGCCAAATTACTGACATCACCCAGATCTCATGGATTTCCTACTACATCAATGCATCTGGTAACTTAGCCCATCACCAAATTTGATGGTACCTTCATCCAACTGGGCACTCCAGCACATGAATCAGAAGATAAGGACATTCTTAGCTAGTTATACAAAGATGAGGAAGAAGATAACAGAGCAGCTGCTCTAGACATAGTTCTATCGACACACCTATATGGAAAGGGATACTCAATCATGCAGCAAATGGGATATGATGGTAAAGGACCTATTGGAAAATGCAAAGAAGGAGTCACGGAACCCATAGATCTTCCTTCATAGCCCAGTAGAGACAAAACTAGATTGGGTTGTAAACTCACTTTCCTATTAAGAAAGACGCCACGCATAACTGCAAAACCTCAATGGAAAGAAAAGAAGAAGTACAAAGAAGAATCCTGGTAGGAAGCACTATTTGAGTCAACAGAAACAATCTGCAAGGCACGTGAATGTCAAGAACAAAAGTTACATCAGGAAAAGCTTCTAAGTCACAAGAAGGCCATATCTGCAGCAGTAACTCATATTCAAACACCAAAATCTCAAGAACTGATAATATCATCTCCCGATACCATTGTTCCTCCCCAAGGAGGCATAGCCTATGAACAAATACAGAAAGTAGAAGTAGGATCTGACACTGAATCAACAAAAACTATCAAAATGGTATCCATCATCAAAGATCTATTTTCACCATACAACGTACCTGTTCACAGCACTGATAGAATCTGGGATGATGCCTCAGAGACTGATTCCAATGAATATGAATGGGGTACCTACTCAAATGCTACTATAGATATCCCTAATAATATTGGTGCCATACCCCTTTCTCAGGAAGAGCATAACGCAGAAAATAGACCTCTTGAATTTGGACCACAGAATATCTATGACGCCAAGGAAAGTGAATAGAAACATTATGAACAAGTCTATATGGAAGATAATACCATCAAAGATCTCAATGAAATCCTTGAATTCTTTAAAACCAAGACCAATCACAATGAAACCTCTGACTTGACACTTACAGTAGCAGAACTTGATCCACCAAATGATTCCTTATCGCTTGTCTTTCCCGACCTCATTGACTGGGACAAACCCGAAATACATGATATACCAATTTTCCCAGATGATAAATCTATTATCCATTACCTATGTACCGTTAAACTGGAAACAAGCTCTACCAGCGAACAAAGTAACGATGTCTGCAAACCAGAGAGTGCCAAGTCTCTCAGTCGCAAAAATGAACCAAGTAAAAGATTTGATGCTGAAAACCAATCAATGGCAGCTCTAGATCACAAAAAAGTAAAAATAAAGGATGCATCTGAGGGTGAAAACCTTTTCAAGGCACCTAAATATGGGAGACTTGACACTCTTCCAGAGCACTTTCATGAGCGATCACCCATATTGATTGAGCCCACTCAATCAATCAACATTGGTACCACAGAAGCAGTCAAAAACATACACCTTGCAGAATCTCTGACAGAGAAGGAAAGATCGGCATTTATCCCTTTTTTTAAAGAAAAGCAAATTAATGTTGCTTGGTCATGCATCGATATGCTTGGAGTTGATCCACACTTAATCATGCATCACTTGTCCATCTCTCCAGGAGTTAAGCCAGTCAAACAAAAGCTATGAAAGATGAATCCACAGGTAGCACTCATGGTCAAAGCTGAACTCAAGAAGTTATTAGATGTCGGATTCATCCGACCCATTGACTATGCAGAATGGATTTCCAATATAGTACCAGTATCAAAACCAGATAGCAGTATCAGAATCTGCACTGATTTCAGAGATGTCAACAAAGCTTGTCCAAAAGACGACTTTCCTCTGCCCAGTATCGACATAATTGTAGACCTCGCAGTGGGCCATGCAATGCTCTCACTAATGGATGGTTTCTCAGGCTATAATCAAATCAAAATAGCCCCAGAAGATCAAGACAAAATAGCATTCACCTATCCTTGGGGAACGTACTATTGGAATGTTATGCCTTTTGGCTTAAAGAATGCAGGGGCTACCTATCAGAGAGCAATGACAACAATCTTTCATGACATGATGCACACATTCATGGAAGACTATGTGGATGATCTACTAGCTAAGTCATTCACCAGAGCAGAACATCTTGGCATCCTAACAAAGATCTTTGATCTATTGGAGAAATTCCAAGTTCGGCTCAACCCTAAGAAGTGTGTCTTCGGGGTTACATTAGGAAAGTTACTAGGCTACATTGTCTTAGCTAAAGGTATTGAAGTGGATCCAGCAAAGGTACAAGCCATTATGGAGATGCCACCACCAAAGAATATCAGTCAACTCAGATCTCTACAAGGATGACTTCAATCAATCAGGCGATTCATCGCTCAATTAGCTGATAAAAGTCTACCATTCAATCATTTGCTCCATAAAAATGTACCTTTCCGATGGGAGACCAAGTGTGCAAAATCTTTTTATCAAATCAAACAGTATCTGATGAATCCACTAGTTCTAGTACCACCAGTCACAAGAAAGCCCCTTATTCTATATATCTCAACAACAGATATATCACTGGGGGCATTATTGGCACAAGAAGATCAATAAGGAAAGGAACGAGCCATATACTACATCAGTAGGACATTGAATGGCTATGAACTCAACTACACATTCATTGAGAAAGCTTGTCTAATAGTGGTCTTTGCATCTCAGAAGTTCCGACATTATATGCTAGCACACACAATTAAGCTAGTAGCAAAAATTGATCCTCTCAAATACCTACTCAGCAAAGTAGCTCTTACCGGACAATTGGCTAAATGGGTCATGATTCTCAATGAATTCGGCATCCAATACACAGAAAGAAGAGCCATCAAAGGACAAGCAATTGCAGATCAACTAGCTGAAGCACCGCTACCAGGAAAACAAACTATGGAGATTGAATTTCTGGACAGAGATGTTCTTGCTATTTCTACCACGCAATGGACTCTATACTTTGATGGATCCTACACCCAACACGGTTCAGGTGCTGGCATTCTTTTCATCACTCCTGAAGAACACACTATACCAAGATCATATAGGCTTATGTTCCCATGCACAAATAATGTGGTTGAATATGAGGCATTGGTTATAGGCATCAAAATGGCCATAGAATGGAAAATCACAGAGTTAATGGTCTATGGAGATTCACAACTAGTCGTCAATCAGATCAACAACGACTATCAAACAAAGGATGACAAGCTACTACCCTACAAACAAATGGTGGATGACTTCAAATAGTATTTTGTACACATCACCTTTGAGCAGATACCAAGGTTGAACAATAAAGCAGTTGATGCCATGGCTACTATCGCTTCATTACTACAAATTCCAGAGCAACAGAGTCGTTACGAGTTCCTGGTAGAGCAACTATTCTCCCTAGCCTATGACCACTCTGAATCCCATGTCATCTACACCTTAACTGGTTCGGATTCTCCTTTATATGGACCGATATATGATTATCTAAAGAACAACATCTTACCCATTGACCAATCCCGTAACCAGAAATGTAATTTTATCCGACAAGCCGCCCGATATACCCTTACTGTTGATACTTTGTACCGTCAAGGTCTAGATGGTACTCTTCTTTATTGCCTTGATCGTAATGATTTTGATTCCGCTTTACACGAGCTTCACGAAGGTATTTGTGGAACACATTCAAGTGGGACTACTCTTGCTAAAAAGCTTCTAAGGATAGGATACTACTGGCCTACAATGGAGAAAGATTCTTACCACTTTGCCAAGAAGTGTCCTAAATGCCAAATCCATGGCAATCTGATACATGCACCAGCACAGGAACTGTAGCCATTTACAACATCTTGGCCCTTCTATCAGTGGGGGTTAGACTTGGTTGGCAAAATTCATCCTTCATCTTCAAATGGACACAAGTTCATTATAACTGCAACAGAATACTTTACCAAGTGGATAGAAGCAGTCCCAATGACCACAGTAACTAGAAAGCAAATTACATCTTTTATCCTAAACTATATGATCTACAGATATGGTATTCCAAGTTCCATCATCACCGATAATGGATGCCCATTCAAAAACCAAGATGTCCGAGAACTATGTGAACAATTCAAAATACAACATCAGTTCTCTACACCATACTACCCACAGGGGAATGGTCAAGCAGAAGCATCCAACAAAACCATACTGAAGATTCTCAAGAAAACAATAAATGATGCAGGCAAAGATTGGCATATCCAACTCAACCCAGCGCTTTGGGCATATAAAACCAGCATCCGTACACCTACAGGAGCAACACCTTTCTCATTGGTCTATGGATCCGAAGCTATTTTGCCACTAGAGGTAGAAATTCCGTCTCTCAGAGTCTCTCTAAAAGGCTTAATCCCAGATGAAGAGTATCGGGTCAACCGACTGCAAGAACTAGAACTATTAGATGAAAGATGTCAGCATGCTTACACTCATCTCAAAGCATATCAGCAATGCATGTGCATGAGCTACAATCACAAGGTCATCCCTTGTAACTTCAAAGTTGGTGACCTAGTCCTCAAAGAAAATCCAAGAAATCAGCAAGATCGAGAAAAAAAGGGAAGTTTGAACCTAACTGGTTGGGGCCCTATGTCATCATATCAGTCTATGGATCAGGTGCCTATCAACTCACAACCTCAGAAGGAGATATGCTCGAAGAACCAACTAACAGCATTCATCTAAAGAAATACTACACTTGAGTAGTCCAAATGCACGGAAAAAGCAAAAACAAGCAAAAAAATCAAAAAAAATCTAGAAAAAGCAAATAAAAGGGTACAATAAAAGCAACTGGTGAAAACCTGGTAACAGGCGCTATTGTGAAAGGACAACTCCTCTATCTATATCCACATCCTTATCTTCGCAGTAAAGCACTATCGGCCATCGCCTGACACTTAGCAAATATCCATTCAGGACATACTTAGCATAGTCACTATCTTGGTCTATCCATATATATCCTCTTACCACATTCCACCATGGCTTGGAAATCACTGTACATATTCACGTCAAGAGGCACACTCAGCTAGGGGCAATAAATCGTCAAAACTTGCAACGTATTCAAGACATCAAAACTATTTGCAAAACTCAGAAACATCACATCTAATGACCAAAACTACAATTCATCGCAAAACAAAATAAAGAATCACAGAAATACCAAGGATGGATGATTTTCTAAAGTACTAAACGTTGCATTATAGCATAAAATCTTGACCATTTTTGCATTTTGAACTTTTTAAATTATTGGATTCTCTGCATTTTCTCACTAAAGGCTTCAAAGCTAGAGATCATGGGGCAACTCCAATATTTTCTTAGTCTTCTATCTGGGAGGCAATCATTTGTACTGTGTAAATACTTGTCTCAAGACGTGATACATTGTGTATCACTGAAGACATGATTCCACTTTACGCATACAAATGGTTTAATCTTGTCTGTTTATACGCAATCCGCACTCTGGTCATCCTGGTTCAATTATACCTTGACGCTTGTGCTATCTTGCAAAATCAAACATCATGTAAATTTTTCTCAGGTCATTATGGTTCAATTATACCATTATGCTTGTATAAATTTTCAACATATCCCAAACAAATCAATGCTCAATGATGATACTTATCTTGAAAGCAAATAACATATGGTTATATCAAGATGGCAAATGCAGAATGAGGATGCTCCAAAAACATAGTTGCATATCATTTTAAACATAGTTGCATATCATTTTAACATATCATTTTTAACATAGTTGCATATCATTTTAAAAGTAGTTGCATATCATTTTTGCATATCATTTTGCATATCATTATCATACATCTCATTTTCAAGATACATCTCACATCATTATCATTATCATACATCTCATTTTCAAGATACATCTCACATCATTATCATTATCACGCATCTCATTTTCAAGATACATCTCACATCAGTATTATTATCATACATCTCATTTTCAAGATACATCTCACAGCATATCAAAGCATACATATACATCATGCATCATACCATCTATCTAAGCATTGCATCATCATAAAGTAAAGAAAGAGCACATAGAGCATGCATCCATATAACACATCACATGATCAAAGAAAATGGTGCTATATATATATATATATATATATATATATATATATATATATATATATATATATATATATATATATATATATATATATATATATATATCTCAAAAATGATCAAAATGTACAAAATTTGTCATGTCTGTGCCCAATACAAGCAAAACAATGATCTAAAAATACAATAGAGACATCGTCTCTCAGGTATGACTATCTCCTAAGGGAGATGGTCTCGCAGCTGATGTCCTAGCTCCTGGATCTCCAAAAGGATCCTATCTCGAAGGCCCCGTCACGCCTCTACTCTTTGACTGCGTGCCAGTCTCTTGAGATCGACTCAATCTCGCCTGCGTAAAGCTCTGTACTCTGTGCTCTCTGGGCATGGTGTCCTCGTAATGGCATCTATAATACTCTACCTCCCTCACTCTTGAGGACATCTCCCTCATGATATCCCTCATCGGGCCCCCTGCTGCCACTCTCTGAATACTAGCTGCCAGTTCCTCTAACCGACCATGTCGTTGTATCTCCGTGTCTCGCTCTAGCGTCAGCTAAGTGATCTGACACTGCTACGCCAGTACCTGTGCCTATAGTTGCTGAACTGTCAACTACAGGGTCCTGATCTGCGCATCCTCCACATGCATCGGGACTCAGACCCGTAGGGGTACTTATGGAGGGGTACCCCCTATCCCTCTGCTTGTCCTAGGTGTTGCGGGAGGTAACTCATCAGTCCTCCTCCTCTGTGATGGCCGCCTCCACTCCTTTGTCCCTCCCACTGCTGCCATCACCTCTCCCACTCTCCTCTCCTCCCCTGCTCCTATGGCCAGCCCTCCTCTCCCCCTATCCATCATAGCTCGCTGAACTACTCTCTCCCCTCGACCTCCATCATCCCTACCCATGTCTCCTCTCCTCCCCAGATATCCTCTCCCCCGTCGTCCGCCTCTACCTCCATCATCCCCATCATCGTCATCTCCCCCAATATCCTCCTCATCATCGTCAAAAGCTGGTCGCATCTCCTCAAGATCTGATATCCTGGCAACAGCATGCGCTGTGAACAAACCCATGAACTCATGGGTCATCCCTGTGTCCAGTACCTCAAGAGCATAGTCCCATATCTGAGCTGCTAGGCTCATGAACTCCTCTATAGCTGCCCCGCTGTCAATAGTGGGACCCCAATCAAATACATCATGTCTGCGCCGCACATACAAACAAGTCCTCTGTGGTATACCCTACTATCGACCATACTACCTCAACACCCTGCCCACTTGGAATCTCTCTATCACAAAGGGTGTCTGCCCTATTAGAAATCGGCTCATGAATACGAATGGTATCTCCAGCCCATCCTCTGCCCATACCTCGCAGTCTGTATATGGTCGCCAAACGACCGTATCTATGTCATCCAAGACCCACCTCCAATGCTCCAGTTTGCCCAGCTTACGCTGGACAACTAGACCCCTGTAACCATAAGCATATGCCCGCCCAGCAGGCCTGTCTCTATCTACCAATGGTCTCGCTGTTGGAATATGCTCCGAGCACCATACCTATAAGAGTGTCACGCCAGCCGACAAACTGTCGTAACCCACATACACCAACTCATGCAGGTCTCTGTACAGGTGGGCTTACATGGTTGATCCCCAAGCGAACCTACGGTTATGAGTCACCATCTCCTCCAGAACCAATCCCCAACCCACAGAGAATCCCTTTGACCTGCGGTTAGGACAAAGGAATACACCGATAAACCTTGCTAGTACTGACGGGAGGGGGGCATAATCTAAATCCAAGAACTCCTACCATGGGATCTCATACCCACATACCATCTTGTCATGGAAAATGTGTCGCAGCGCCTCTGTACCACCCTCCTCTATCTGCTCATAGGGCAATAAATCACCTGCTACTGGAATCCGTAAGATCCTATAACAGTCCTCTGGAGTGACTGTCATCTCGCCCGTAGCAAAGTGAAAGGTGTTCGTGTCACTATGCTATCTCTTAACAAGTGTTGTCAATAGACCCCGGTTCACAGTGAATCGTGGCATGTCTAGCAAGGATGATAGGCCACATCTGTCAATCACATCTAGGTTAGCCTGTGCCAACCATGATATCAGTGCCCAAGGTCTGGGAAACCGTTCCCGCGACTGCAACACTCCCAATCGCTCCTGTCAAAACGCAAAATAAGTTCAATATCAATTTCCACATCAAACCAAAGATATCATAATTAAAAATCACATCAAAAACATGAAACAATTTGCTCATCTAAATCAAGTTCAAACATCATATCATTCCATATCAACTTGTAAAACAACTCAAGTTATCAAAAACCATATCAAAACTTTTAAAACAACTCAAGTCTCCACATCACATAAACTTGTAAAACAAATTAAGTTTTCCACCCATATTAGCTTGTAAAACAACTCAAGTTTCCACCCATATTAGCTTGTAAAACAACTCAAGTTTCCAACTCATATCAGCTTGAAAAACAACTCAAGTTTCCAACCCATATCAGCTTGTAACACAAATCAGGCTCCACACATTGAACTTGAAACAGTGTAAAAACAAATCATGCTTCGATCAAAACACCACATTCATATCTATATCCATAACTTGAAACAAATCACAACTTAAATCAAGTTATATCAACGCTCATATTGGACACATTTTCAAAAAAAAACATGATCAAAAAAAAAAACCAAGCAAGTAACAAAAATCCATCCCCCAAGCGAAATGACCTTATCCTATGTAATTTTTCACCTTCGAAAAAAAAATAAAAAAAATTACTAACTCTTGCAAATCCCCCTCCATGCGCTACAAAAACTTGGCTGTGCGCTAAAATACACCTATGCGCTACGTTGTTTTCTCCACGCACTATTGTGTCTCCCCTATGCGCTAGACTCGATTTATGCGCTATTCTTTTTCCTCTATGCGCCACCCAACCTACCCTAGGCGCTAAAATTGACCTATGCCCTAACCTATCCCATGCTAGCGCTACCCTTTTGACCCTATGACCTAGGTCTACCCTACGCGCTAAATCCTCCTACCCATGCGACCTCCTACATACCCTATGCGCTAGGTTTAACCTATGCGCTACCCTTTTAGCTTGACGCGCTAGCCTATATTCATCATGCGCTACTTTCGGACCATGCGCTAACCTACAACTTTCATGCGCTACCCTATTAATTTCAGATGCTACCCTAAATTTATACCCTATGCGCTACCTAATTTATCGCATGCACTAACCTACACCTTCTATGCGCTAAACCGTTAAACCGAATTTTAAAAATAAAAAAACGGACCAAAAACGATCAAATCAAAAATCAAAAAAGGGTCAAAACATTGACTTACTGGTGGTCCGTATGCGGCAAGTCTCCGATACCTCCGAACGTGCTCAAAACGATGCCTAGAATAAGGAATGGGCATTTTGACTTCTCTCCAAAATCTCTTTCTCAAAAGTCAACAATGCACAAATGAATCAAATCAAAGCACTTTTTCCCTTTTATAAGAGATAAATGAAATTAGGGTTAGGATCATAAAATCGCAATGACACATCATTTTCTTTGAAATAACATGTGCACACACATCACTTCAAAGAGGGGCAAAATGTAGACGTATAAAAATGACCATATTCCTAAATGAATATTTTATGTTCATTTCTTTGTTTAATTAAATCTAATTTAATTAAATTATCCGCATTCCTCTATTTAATTAAGTAAATTACTCAATTAAATTCACTATACCATTTAATAGGATAAATCCATTTTATTCAATTAAAACCCCTATCCACTTTTTAATTAAATTCAAATTTAATTAAAATAGTTATCCTAAATCAAATAAAACTAATTTATTTAATTGCAACCAAATTGAAATAAAGCAATTTATTTTAATAAATCCTATTATCTCTCCATCCACTTGCAAAATCCTACACCTCCCACTTGCATCCTAACCCTCTTCCTAATTTCTTCTAGAATCCATCTAATCCTAATTAATTAACCTAGAACCATTCATTATCACTTTCCCCTAAATTTGAGGAGGTCACTTCTCAAATTTGGAGTAAAGTCTTCAAAATGCATTAAAGCCTTTATCTGACCCCAAATTTGGAAGGACTCTTACAAAGTGATCCACAAAGTCTTCATAACCATTAATGGTTAACTCAAACCCTCTTACATTGTTAAAGAATTTCTATAAACTCAACCTCCATCTAACCCAAGGGTCTCATCAAGCATTTATTGCTTTGACCATGGTTATCCTTAAACCTTTGCACAAGAGTTTATCCTTTGGGTAAAATCTTTATCCAATGGATAACCTTAACCTAACCTTAACCCTTAACCCCTAGGGTAACCATGAGGTCTTCTCAAGCATTTAATGCTTCTTACACCTCCTCTCAACCAACCTTATGTTGACAATTGTCACCATTTCATTGGTGCAAATTGCAAACATGGATTGACAACTTTCAAACTCAACCCTTGATTAAACCTTTCAATCCTAGCCATCCATTGCCCTATTTTTGCTATAAATAGAGCTCTCATTCCTCCATTTTAAAAGGATCCAAGACTTTAGCATCTCACTTATACTCAAATCCATTCAAGCTTTCATATTTTATATGCTCATCATTTAGCTTCTCTTTTAAATCGGGAATTAATCTAAATATGCTAATTTAGAGTATGTTCCTTATCATATAGCTTAAATCATGAACTAGTATAGTATGCTAGGATAGTTTTGTTTACTAACCTTGTCATCTTATAGTTAGTTTATTGCATTTGTAGCATCATGCATAGCTTAGGAGGCATCTCATATTAAATCAACAAAAAGCATCCCTCGTTCTTGCATTTGCCATCCCTAAACCATTTTGCTCAGTGATCTGAGAGCAAAAACATTGGTTTGAGGGACCGTGCAAAATAGAGAACCATGGAACCATCCTTGGGAAGTTTAGTTATACTTCATAACTCTATAGCTTGCACCAAGAAGTCCCGTGGGTGTGTGAGCAAGGCTCCATAGAGCTCCGTTTTTCACATATTGAGTTCTATCGGCCCGCTTTTCCCACATACAGTTATTGTAGCATCATAAATTGTCACCGGTCCAATTTACACCTCATGTTTGTGCTTCCACATTAGCGCATGTCCTATCCTTATCCTCTCTCTAGGTTTGTTCAAGCTCAATTATCCAACTTTGATGTCATGTACACCCTTTGGTGGGTCCCACTATAGGATGCCCTCCCCTCTAGCTACTTGTTTTGGTCCTCTTTCTAGAAGAACCAGGGTGTAGAATGCCCTAGTCTGGACTAGGGTGCCCCAAAACACCTTGGCCCCTTTCGAAGGGGCCCTAGTTTGAAATGGGGCAGGTGTTATATCTCCTCGATAGAATTTGATACCCAAGGCTACACATGACCATTGGAGGTCATCCTAATTGATAAATTACCTAGGGAACCCTATATAAAGACATCTTATCAAATTATTTTAGATCTACAAAGAAATCTAAGACTCCATCCCTATTATTTGTAAATTCATGAAGCATTCATTATCAAGTATATTCAGAGATTCAAGGCTGCATATTCATTGTTCAAGCATTGTGGAGCAAAGTTACATCAATATTCATGCAAGTGTGTATGATAGATTAGGGTTTTTCATGTTCATGTCTTTGTCATGCCATTAAATTCAAAATTTGTGATTACATTCAAAGAGAATTGCAACATCTTCAACAATTGCAGATTTAGGTATATCTCCCTAACATTTATTTCAATATTTGCATTATTTCATTCATGGTTAATTCCAAAACTGGGGCTTATTGTTCGCCAATCCGTTCTGAGAAACCCCTAAAATTCTAAGGTGAGGGAGAAGTATCGATATCGATCGGGGTTACTCCAGATATGTCATGTTGGTAAGGCTCCACCGAACGAGAACCCCACTGGGATGGATTACAAAGGTTGGTCTCACATTGCCAAGTGGGACTGATGATGGATCCCATCCATCTATCATAGGCTGATATTCCCAACATCTTTCCCTTTCTTTTTATGAGCAGGAAATAGGTATGGAGTTATATTCGAAAAATCTAGGAAAGTCAACAGTGACGAACAAGTCATCTTTCGACAGTGAAAATTCAAAGGACTAGGGCAGATCTTGGCTACTTGGTCCCAAAAAATTAGGCTATACTTTTGGGGATAGGTTTTAAACATCTTATTTTTCTCTAATCCAAGTTGGTGGCTCCATGGATCATTTGTAGATTATTGTTTCCATCATATCGCTTCAATAATCACTCATTTTACCCTAATTTTAGAAATTACATCACAATTCAAATTACGAAGAAGGGGGCTCCCTCACACATAATTGGGTAATCCCTCACACATAATTGGGTAAATCTGATTGGCATTCTCAGCCCTTTTTCTAATCAAATTGTGGTTAGATCTCTTGGATTTTTTCCCATCTTTTAATATAATTTGGTTAATTGGGCTAGTTAGTGGTTTTACTTGTTGAAACCCTAATTCCTAATTTTTCACACAATATATTTTGGTGAAGCTAACTCTTTGCATGCTTATTTCTGATTTGGGATCTCAAATCTATTTTTTAGGTATTTGAAAAATTAATTTTGCACTTATATATCATAATTACATAAATTTAGTGGTTAATTTCATAAAAACCCTAATTTATTTTGCTAATTTTGGCT
Source organism: Cryptomeria japonica (assembly GCF_030272615.1). Taxonomy (NCBI): domain Eukaryota; kingdom Viridiplantae; phylum Streptophyta; class Pinopsida; order Cupressales; family Cupressaceae; genus Cryptomeria; species Cryptomeria japonica. Next base: position 591,707,574 of record NC_081409.1, read on the forward strand.
TGTGCTTTGCATAATTTTTCACTTATATTTTTAGATCTGATTTTAGGCACTCATAATGAAATTTGCTAAATCTGATTTGTTTGTTGTTTCACATATGATTACATTTCTTTTTAGTTACATTTATCACAATCATGTGTTGGATAATGGCTTCTTTCATTTTACATTACTTATTTTCATTCATGGTACTTTTGCATATTGCATTTTAGGGTTTCTAAGATATTCCCTACTTACAAATTATACCTCAAATATTTTATCCATGTTATACGTTGTTTTATGATGACATTTTTAAGTACATGTATTACATGTGTATATCACATAAAGGCTTTTGTAGACCATGATAATCCTAGAGATGACATTAATAAAGTTAACACTTGTACCTCTCCTAGGGTATCTAATGTAAATGAGGTAAAAGTCAATACTCTTATCAATGATATCTATAATAGAGAGAAATCAGCATTTAAGAGCAACATGACACCATCCTCTTCTCATAGGCATACTCTAGTGCAAGGGGGGCACAATCAAGATGTTGGTTTATTGGTCCCTTTAGATCCTCCTTACTCTCCTAGAGCTTATCTTAGTCATCAAAATATTTGTAGGGAAAATGATGTTATGTATTTTATTCGTGACCTATTTCCTCATGTAATATTATGAAAAGATAAAGCCTTAGATGATAAGGATCTTCCCTCCCAACCTACCAAAGAGGATATGGATAATGATGATAAAAAGGAGAAATTTCCTACAAAGGATATTCCTTCATCATCTAAGTCTCCCTTTGATCCTTCCATGTGCCTTTACACTCCAAATTTTAAAGAGATTCATGATAATGGTCCTTCTTTTTCACAATTAAAAAGCTCTTATAGGAGCTATTATAACATAACATCAAAACAAGGTTATAGAGGACAAGGACTTGGAAAATATGAATAAGGAATCAAAGTCCCTATAAAACCTCCTTCTCAAGCTAGTACCAAAGGTCTAGGATATCCTCATCATTTACATATGGGTTATCTTCTTAAATTTCAAAAACTTTAATATTATCTTGCAAGAAGAGAAATTATTGTCCATCAAAAGGTGCTTCTTCTTCAAATATTCCTTTTTGCTCCTATCATCAAACTCATGACCATCATGCCAATGATTGTCCTGATTTTCAAAATGAAATACAAGGAGTTAATGTTAATGGAACTATCAAAATCATATAATATGATCCTCCTCCTTCTAGCGAACCTTTTCCTACATCTCAAGAGACAATACCTACTCCTATTAATGACCAAGAGAATTTAGCTACTAGAATCTTTTGGAGATTGAAGTATGATAAGAATGTTGTTTTTCATTTCATTAGACTTGATCACAATTTTAAGCATAAGAAGGGTAACGAACATAATATTTTTCATCGTAGTTATTCTCATTCTCTTGGAAATTATAAAGCATTTAAAATATTTGTTCAAGACTAATATGATAGAGCTCGTATAGCTCTTGCAACTGATCTTGCACTTTTTCTTGGTGAAGAGGTAGTTCCTTAGCACTTTGTTCACCCTTCCATGTTTCTCCTCACCCTATGACACTAGTAGTTAACTTAATTGGGGAATCTTTGTCACAATTGGTGTTTCCATTTCAATAACAAATATCTTGGGGAAGCAACATATTCCTTCCGTGTTTCCTCACATAGGGGGGAAGGACAATACATATCCAATTCTCTCTCCTTTTTGAAGATTACCTCTTCTTTAGAGTTTCATTTTGCTTATCTTGATGTCTTTTCTTGCATTGAATATTTCTTCATGTAATTATATTTGTGTTCCTTATATTGGACCTTTCTTTGCTTGAAGTAGTGCATTTTCTTATGTCTAATCTCTCCTTATAGTTTGTGTAATTCTTCTCATTATCCCTACACTTGGGGGGCATTGATCTTTCCTATCCTTTCTAAGGCTCCACTTTTCCTTTGTTGAGAGGTGTTTTCTTATGATACGATGTCATTCCTTGTGTGAAGTTGTTGTTTTCTCAAGGATTATCTCTTATGCAAGAGGTGTGTATCCTTGTTCAAAACCTCTTCTACACTTGTCAATGTATATCTTGTTGAACACCCAATAGGACTGAGAGGGAGGGTGAATCAATCCAAAACTTCAAAATAGATTATTAATAAACAACAATAACTTAATTGGCAATAATACATTAATCATCAATGCATAAGCATCAACCATCAACACACAAACACCGAATTTACATGGACAACCCAAACAAGGAAAAACCATGATGAGAATATAACTCACAATATGAATACAAATGTTTACAATATTTTAGAATTACTACCAAGGAACACCAACACCTAAACAACTTTCAAAACTAAGGTGTACAACCTTAGGAAAGATAAAGAGGACTTGCTCAACTGAAGATCACTTCTTCATGAAAAGATACAAACTATTGTCAAAGGACTCACCGTTAGTCAACAACAAATAAAATAACTACATTAAAATTTAGAGGGATTCTCCTGAACATGAAATTGTCCTTAAACAATTGGATCAAGTGACCAACATCATGGCAAACATCTATGATAATCTTTAATGTCACAACATAGTGTCTTGTAGAATACATCATCTTCAAAGCTCTTCTAATACTAAATATCACATCACCACAAACTCAAATTTGCTTGAAATTTATTTGCATACACTTCTCACAAAATTTACTTTTCATCCACACTACAAATCATCCATCTACACATCTAAAATATGAGATACAACATTGAAATCCTACTTACTGGTCAACCGAAATATAATAAGCAATATTACACAAAATAAGCCACCCAAACCTAAAATACTTAAATCGGTCTACTCCATGATTGATCTAACAATCCGCACATGCTAATACGTACTCCAAAGGTGTTACCAAATGTAACATGTAGACATAATTAACCAGTTGGCCACATAATCACTTCTGATGTAAAATACTCAATGTGGATCTCCACATGTCATGGTGAGACCCAAATTAACATCTCCAACACATATCTAGATGAAAATAATATGATGGACACTAAATCGCAACACAATTACCAAAATATTCGAAGGACACCAAAAGCTTTTCGAACCACCCAGAAAAATAGGATGACACAACCAACACCAAAAACATTAACTACAACACGAAAAAAAAATTTTGCAACAACCAAGAGCTTATTCAAACTAGCATCCATCCAGATAATTAGGTTTGACATCAATGACAACCATACAAGCTTAGTATAAGCTCATGTTGCCAACAATATCCAATAATCTTCCCCTTTTATCATTGGTGGAAACACCGATACAATTCCTTTTTAGACAACACTAACATATCACTTGATCATAATAATCTCACAACAACTCTCTCTCCAAACTCACAACTATATATCCCCTCTGATGACAATGACAAAGGGAACTGCAAACCATATTAGCCAACTCACAACACTACTTCCCTTGAGAGAAACAACAACATCAATCTAGGAGACAATGATAAGCGCTAAGTATCCCCTGGAAAGATGCACCACTAAAAATGCATCTAGTTAGAAAAAGGAGGGGCAATAACCCCTAACTTCTACTTGAGATACCCAAAAGTATCCTTCACCAAAGCCTTAGTAAAAATATCTACTACCTACTCTATTGTAGAAATGTATTTCAATTTGAGTTATTTCTCTACAACCTTCTCTCTTAAGAAATTATAATGTATTGAAAGATTTTTAGTTCTTGAATACATAAGCAGATTCTTTGAAATGTTTATATAATTGGCATTATAATACATAAGAGGAATAGCTTCATCATATACTACTTCAAAATCCTTAAGAGTCTACTTCATCCACAAAACTTGAGTACAATAAGATGTTGTGGCAATATATTTAGCTTTGGCAATGGATAATGACACTAATGTTGAACATTAGAGATACTAAGAGGGAGGTGAATTATTATTCCCTTAAATATATTAAAAAATTTAAATAACCATCCACACAACATAATTAATTGCAATAAAGAGAAAGGAAACTATGAAAGCAACACTTGACACTTGACACTAGTATCTTTGTGCACGGAAACCCATAAGGGAAAAACCACGGAGAGGGTTAACTCTCAATATCCTATAACTAGTTATAAAATAATACAATAGTGCTCATTGCAAGTCTCACTATCAATGGTCTCACTGTCCAAATAAGTTTCACTACCGGAGGGCTTACTACCCAAAAATAGATACAAAATGAACTATTATATTTGCATCTCAAATATGCATGGAGTACAGTTCCAATTAGGCTCAGTAAATAGATTTTGCACACTTCATCAGTTCTTATGTTATTCACTTCTTAAATTAATCACATATTACTACATATCGTTGTCTCTATCTAATAAATATTATCATCACTACTCGCACCACACATCATACATATATATCAATCCATATTTGATTCATGTCAGTTGCATATCCTTCATCCTAGTAATTGAATCGGTTCAAAACACACTTTACATGCTACTCATTTCATCCACACAATTCTATCAAAACATGGTGAAAAAAGATATCCTCTAAAAATTACACACTATACTCTATCCTTAGTATTGTCCCAAAACCGCAAAGCAAAATGTAGTCGTCTAACAAAATGTAGACTTGTTGAGCTAACTATCTTATATTGGAGAAATAGGGTAACTATTAGACAAGGCTTTTGGACCTTGTATCTTTCAAACCTTTTTGTGCCAACATGCAAAATCTTGAATACGGGTACTTTAGGCATCTACAAACTTACTGTCAAAATTGTAGACCAATACAATCAACTGCAAAGGAGTGTGAACCAAAATAGGTATCATATATATGTAGTCCATCTTGTTGGACTATCCCAAAACTATCCAAGAGCATTAATCGCATGCTTTAATGAGCAACAATGACAACATTCTAACATTCTCTCCCTTTTTCGTTGATGGCAACATGCACAAAATTGTTACCATATTTATCTCCTTATGCGTATCTCCTTATATCTCCCAAAACCGCCAAAACTTCCTTATGTCTCCTCTTTTGACATCAAAGATAAAGGGTGTATATACTAAGAACTCTAGTGAATACTGAATAAAATGCTCCCCATAAATAAAATACAAAAAGATTCTATACAATAAAAAATTATATATTTCTGCAAACAAAAATATTGTCAACCAAATGTTGACCTTTTGATCTTCTATAGATATGTTTTCCAAGCATCCTTGTTTCCATCCCAGGCCTGGATAGTTTCATCAAGAAAACTATTATGAATATCCAATAATTTTAATATGCTTTTTCCTTCTTCAATAGCGGTAGGTGCCAGATCAAATTGATCAATTTGTTGTGGCTTCAGAAGGGCACGAGAGAGACTAGAGACACATTCTCATTGATCAAATCTCTGAGGTGACGGAGAGGAATAATAATGTTTTCCCTTTATTGTTGTAACTCAAAGAACCTTTTATGTAATTCCTCAATGGTAAGTCTTTTGGAACCAGACAGATCTTGTTCAGAATCAAAGTTTTGATAGGCTGCATTCATCTGAGACTTAATAGAGTCACTCTCTTGTCTTATGATTTTGATGGCCTTGGGCCATTGCAAACTGTAATAATATAAGACTTTAGCTTCTTTAAGGCATGCTTTTCATTTAGACATAAGTTCAAGAAATATTTTGTGTGCAACAACACACCTTCCTTTAAGATCAATTAACCTCTTTTCCTTTTTCCTTTTTAATTTATTTTGATACAACATCCTTAAGACCAGAAGAATAAACTTTGAAAGAATTCATTAGCAATTTGAAATTTTCGGCACCTGAAAGAGATGGATTAATATTACTTTCAAGTGTAACACTATGTAGCACTTGAATAGCTTCCTCAAGCAATTTTTCTTTCTTTTTCTACTCATCCATCAAATCCTTCCTAGCAAATATAAGAAATGCATCTCCGAATTGAAACTTGTGCATAGGATCCATCATTCTCAAATCAAAGAGTACCTTAGAATGAGTAATAGATTGAAAACTTAGTTGTATATTTAGCTTGAATTGTCCAAGGGATCTTTAGTACTGTCAGAGGAAGTATCGGCTTCCATTTCCTTCTTTTCTTTCCTCATCATCTTTCCTTTCTTTATCCTTTTTAGCATTATCCCTTTAGACCTCCTATTTTTCTTTTGCATCTTTTTGCTCTTCTTTATCATGTTTTTCTATTTCAATTTCTATCGCATCACCAATTTTTTGTTCCTTACCTTTAGACTCTTCTCTTTTAAAATTATCAGGTGCAACTATTGTGTCAATCTGTTCATCCTTTATCATAACTTTTGTGTTTTCTAGAGGAGGAAGGGGTGTCTCACCCATAATAGTATCCTCAGTTGCAACTATATCATGATCTTCATCTTGAGACTCACACTACATAATGGCATCAATATCATCATTCTTGTTTGACAACATTCTTGTTGGCAGTTGACACTCATCTGATGATTTTTGGTGGTTTTCGGTGACTGATTTTAGGTTTAGGGTTGTCATTGATGGAAACTCTTCATGGAGATCCAATTCAGTAATCATGATTCTTCCTATCCGAAAGTAGGTATTAACCTGTAGTGTGTAAACTAGTATTTCAAGAAGAACAAAGCATTTTTGGGTCTGAAAGCTTTCTGGTAATTGTGATACATTGAATCATGTTTTTGTTGATTGAGTTGACTTAGATACATCATCTTATTATCATTTTGGTGATCCGCATTTATCTTTTTGGATCCAGTCAAGCCGACATGTATCTACACATTACACTTTCAAGCCGACATGATGTATAACCTATTTTTGTGGTTACCAGTATATAAATTTGGTGTGGGTGATCTTTTTGGTGGATGATGAGATTGTATGTGAGCGAGAGGTGATCAAGAATTTGTTTTAGTGCAGTTTCACATGCACATTCTTGATCCAGTAGCTGACTGAGATAGTGTACAAGGCATAATAGAGCAGAATAGAGAAGGAGATCCGGTCAGTTAATTTGTGCCTAACCAAAACTCATCCAAGCATAGTAGATACTAGTTCAGAGTTCATACATTATAATTAATAATTGTAATCAGCTGTGTAAGTTAGTGAGACTTCCCTGAGGGTTGTAGCCCTTCGGGCAATTACATTTGAGCAGTGAGCTCTAGGCAGTGTGCCTGAATGCTTGTGCATTCCCATTTGTAATATTGTTTTTGTATTGGCCATAGTAGAATAATATTGTGGGTTCAAATTTCACCGTGGTTTTTCCCATTTGGGTTTCTATGTAAAATAATGGTGTTATGATCTTGTGGTTGTTTGTTATTTATTTCAGCATTTCAGTTTTAAGTGTATGCTTTTGGTGGTTAAAAATTAAATTTGAAAATCTCTTAACCGATAGATCATTGATTCACCCCCCCTCAGTATCCCCGATTCCAACAATTCCAATTTTTTTTGCCATATCTTGCAGAGCTTCAACTGTCTTTCTCTATAGTTTCTCAATAAATGCCTTCTCTACACATTAGAATGTCTTCTCTTCTTTTTTATCTAAATTTATTTGAGTAAACATGCTTTAATATGTCTCTCTCTTCTTTTGATAGGGTTGCACCCACAATTTGTAGGGCATGCTACTTGATCTTTTCTACATCTTCTATTGCTTCATGTCTCAATTTTGATAACACACTCCATAGATCAGATCATGAATATCATTTTTTAAGCTTTCCATATATGCTTCTAAATTAGTTAAATATTTTACAAATGCCTCAACAATTGTTGCCTTATCTACCTCATCTTCTTTTCCATACATTTCTCCATTTATTTCATCTTATCATTTGACACCATATAGTTGATCAAAGTGTCCAACTTCAGAGGCTTCTTCTTCTTAACTTTTTTCTCTTTTTCTTCTTTCTTTCTTTCTTGAAGTACATATTTCTTTTTCAACTTCAATATTTTCTTCATTTCAGGATTCTACAAGATGCACTTGTTTACCCGTTTGAGTCACGTATTCCTCTTTTTCTTCAGAAACTGTTTTTGTTTTCAATTGTCCTTTTACTTCTTATCCCTCTTCTTCCTTATGAAATTTTACTTTAGTAGCCTTTTTTTAACTCTCCTTGGAGTAGAGGAAGGGGTTGTTTCTTTCTTCCTTTTTTATGGACTTATCTTTAGATGTCGAAGGGGTATTTTCCTCTATTTGAGTTGTCTTCTTCTTCTCATGGGTAGATAGAATGTTTTTGCAGGACACAGGTGTAGCTGGAGAGGAGCAGATTCTGGTTCTCCTGAAGCTTGTTACAAGATATGCTTCCTATCTCTTCCGATCAATATATTCTTGGGAAAGGCCACCTACTTTGGTGATTTCATCAATTTTCTTCGAGAACCTCTTGTCAATGACAAGCTTCATCTGTTCCATATGCACTACTTTGGATTTTTCCTCATATGCGTCATGCCTTTCTTGGATTTCATCTTTAAGACTGCTCAAAAGAACTCTATCTAATATAATTATTTCTTCTTCTAACACTTCATATCCAAGAGCTGGTATCCACTTAGTTTTAGGCTCTACCACCTCCATAATGCATTCATCTGTACTTATCAGAAAAGTAATACCATTGTGATATTTTTCAACAAGTCTTTTTAGAATTCTTTCTCTCTTTTGCATTCATTGTTGAAATCTAGAAAAGAAAGCAATAAAAGCTTCATCTTCCATTGTCAAGTCCTTAAACCTATTCATGTACTCTTGTATTTGATGTGCCACTAGTTTGTCGGGAATCCAACCTACATTCTATTACTACTTATCAAGTTGTCATTAGTTTTATGTTCAAAGTTATTTTATATACTCTAGTCGGTTATCTCTTATGCAAAATTCGGTCGGTTATAGAAGAAAGCAGTCTCAGAGCTTAGTATACACCGAGCTGTCTACCGAGTATCATTCCATGTCTATCGAGCAGCAAAGATGACACACCGAGTTGATATATACTGAGTGAAACATGTTACCAGATTCATTGAACCTGGACATATATATGGAAACATGTTACAAGATCAAGGAACATCTAACCGTTATCACATTGGTAATTGCACTTAAAGATTGTGTATGATTTTGAGGTCATCTAACCAATGAAATACTTTGCATGGTTATTCATTCGATAAAACATATTTGTAAGATCAAAGCAATGAATGGATCACCGTCATAAGAGATCTATTTATACAACATGGATTAAGAATAGATAAATACATGTAGCATGACAGAAAGGAAGATAGAGAAATATATGAAGCAAGACATGTGAAAGCACTAAGTGTTATGACTGTTACAGAGACACAGAGGTCACCGAGAAGGATTCCAGAGAACAATCAAAGAACAGAGTAAACAGAAGGGTTTACCGAGTTACTATATAGGTTACCGAGGTATGCTATAAGAAAGGTAATCTTATTCTGAGCACATAGAATCTGCTATAACATTTCAGATGTAAAGTTGCAAATATTTGTAAAGATTTTATTATAATATTTTGAAGTTGTAAGAGAAACCTTTAACAGGGTAAAAGACTCTAATCAAGTCTATAAATTGTAAAGCCTCTAACCAAGTGCAGCATTTAGTTTAAGTGTTGTAAAATCCTTTAGCAAGGTAGATCTAACAGATCTTGATACTCCTAACAAGGTAAGCTATCAGAAATAGCTAAACATGTAGCTCTAACCAAGCAACCTTTATTATTGCAGTAGTGAAGTTGTGGGTACCATCCCCACCGCAGTTTTTCTCTCTAACCAAGAGTTTCTGTGTAACCAAAATATATGTGTTATGGAGTGAATCATGTATGATTGTTATCTATTTATTTTAGCTTTATATTATGTTACTGCACTATTCGGTTTATGCATAACAGTAAAGTTATTGTTGAAGAAAAGTTTTGAAGTATTGATTCACCCCTCCCATCTCAGTACATTAGCTTTCCATATTGGGCCTAACAATTGGTATCAGAGCTTCAATCTTGGAAAAGGGTTTAACTGCCTAAAGAGAAAGATCTTATCAATGGAAGGCTATAAACAATCTTGAAGGATTGTGTATCTGCAAGAAGAGCTGGACCATGCTAATCAAGTGATTGAAGACATGCAAAGGCAAATGCAAAAATCTCTGAAAGTGAGAAGAAGATTATCTGATGATTTGCAGGACTCTCAAGAGTTAGTGGAACAAATTGAGACATCATCTGAGAACAGTATATCTGAAGAGACTAAAGAAATTATTGGAGTATTGAAAGAAAAGAAAAAAGCATTGGCTGATCAACTAAAAGCAATGAAAAGAGAACATGAACATTTTAGCACATAGATGACTGAAAATCTTCATGCATTGAGGACAACCGAGGATAAGGTAAGAGATCTAGAAAGAGAGAAACAACTTGAAGCCTTAGTATCTGATAAGAATGATGAAATCACAAGGATGACTGGAATTCAACAAAACCTGTCAGATCAACTAGGTTATGCACATCATGAAGCAAATCTGAAAGATGGTGAGAATCAAGCATTGAAACTTGAAGTATCAAGGTTGACCAATGAACTTGAAATAGAGATGAAATCCAAAGAAACACTAAAGAAGAGTTATGAAGCATCAAAGATGTCGGATGAGCAACTGAATACAAGAAGACCCAACAAAGATGCAGGACTCGGTTACAAAGGAAAAGACTCTACCAAGAAGGGAATCCATACTACCAAGAGAGGAGAATCATCAAAGCAAGCTGGAATCAAGAAGAACATCAAAAGAAAGAAGCCTATTTGCAACTACTGTGGAAATCAAGGTCACACTGCCAGCATGTGCCAAATCAGAAAAGGTAAGCAACCAAATGTCACTAAGTCCAATGGTTATTGTTACAATTGCAATAAATATGGTCACACATCTAATCAATGTAGGACAAAGTCTGTTAACAATTATTAGAAGGCAAAATTCAAAGGGTTTTGTAAAAACTACAATAGATATGGACACAATACCGAGAAGTGTTGGCTTAAGCAAAAGAACTATATGTGGTCTACACACTGAGCAAATGCTAGAGGTTACCGAGCTCACACAAATCCTTACTGACAGTATTCTGTAGTACCATGGGATTACAATACAAGGATATGGTGTGAATGTTGTGGAAAATATGGACATATAAGTGCCAACTGCTTTATAAGGTTTAGGATGAACAACCGAAGATCATGGAGAAATCCTGGTATGGCATGTTTTCATTGTCACAAAGTTGGACACTTGGCTGGAGATTGCAGAGATCAACCTAGAAAAGACACTGAGGAAATAAAAGAAAAATTAAAGATGATTTGGAAAAAGAAGGAAATTGTGTCAAATGAAGAAAGCACCTTACCTACCGAGTTGGGTGCACCTATTCCAAATTAATCGGTAAAGGTATGAAGGGATTGCATTCTCTCAAGGTTAAATCTTAACAGTTCCTAATTTATTATGTACTTAAGTCAAAATCTGCATAGTTAAGATGTAGTAGTAAGTTTCAAATTCTATAAAAGTCTTTTGGAGCACTATATAGGAAACCTGTCAAGTCGGTGAATACAGGAAACCTGTCAAGTCGGTAAATGAAGGAAGTTTGGTTACTTGGTTAAAGCGCAAAAAGGAAAGAAAGTTTAGTGGAATCGAGTGCACCTAACCCGCATGGAGCCTGATAAGGTATATTGTGTACTTAAAGCATTTACGCGGTCATTTTCACTTACCAAGTTTTTGAGAGAGCAGAGCAAAGCGAATCTAAGGCGATCAAACCTCCTACAAAGCAAAATTCAAGGTATTTACATCAATCTCAATGCATTGTTAAGCTGGTTTACCGATCTTATCAAGTTATTATTATCTGCTAAGTGTGAAGCGTCTGTCGTTTGAAAATCCTCAAACCCTAAGGATCTTTTGTTAGTTTTTATCTGAAATCTACAAATGGCACCTAAGATCCAAGATCCCATCGTTGTTAAGAATGTTGAAAAGCCCTCACTAAAATACTTGTTAACTCCCAAAGTTGCATCTAAACCGGATGACAAAACCACATTCTCACTCATCCCAGATAGAGTGTTATTAGTCGAGGATGTGAGATTCTTCACCAAATGTCGTGTTGAAGAACTCGGTCATGTTGAAATCAAAGAAACATATGATGAATTGTGCATCGATGGTAAATTGAATAGAAAGTTTGAGCACATTAAGATCAAGGGATTAACTGAAGCCCTAACCTATCCCCATGTGTTCAAACCCCAGTGGGTCAAGTTTGTTCTAAGCAGAGTTCACAGTGACTTCATGTGGCTAGAAGAGCAACCGTTTAAGATTACCAAGGAAATCATTCATCTAATTACCGGTTACCCTATTTATGATCATGCCCGAGCTCAAAAGATGATATCACAAAAGGAATTGATCAGTTTAACTGGAGTGGAATCAGATTGCAGAGGATTGAAATTGAACAATGTCACTAATGCAGAACTAAAATTTGCCATTAGAGTAATAGGTTACTGTTTCTTCCAATCGGCAAGGGAAAACAGTGTACCCTGTGCAGCAGTAGACTTAGCATACAAAATTGTGAAAAAGGGCATGAAAATTGATCTATGTGAGGTGTTGCTGAAAAACCTGTTTGAGAATTTGAACACCATCAAGAAGCTGAAGAAGAATAACTCGGCTAATACACTAAAGTTTGGATCACTGCTTGTATGCATGTTTTTCTATTTTGAAAAATTCTTTCCATCAGTCGGCAAAGTTATTTGGGAACTACACTGACCAATCACCCATCAGATCAATGACTTCATTAAGAAGCTAGGTGATAATTTTAATGATATTATGGATGATTACTTCAGTAAATTTCAAGAGAAAATGCATAACAGGTACCGGATTCCACCCAAGCTAGTGGAAAAATACAAAGATGACATATATTTGAAGTAGACATTGATTACTGTTATGTGAATGTTGTGGAACCGAGATTGATTTTGACATCACACAATAGCAAATTGATGAATTTCTCACATTACCAAGGCATGCTACCGAGCTGAGGTATGGAACCTATGAAGAAGTGAAGGAAAAGGTAAAATTGAGCATTGTAGTACCCAAAGCTACAAGAAAGGCAACAAAGATGATAAAGGCATTATCGGAGAAATTCGAAGAAGATTATTCCTCCACACCTCTCAAAGGCACTATAGCCATTACCGAAGAGGAATCTAAAGCTCAAGAGGCAGCTATAACACTGAGCACCGAATTGCCTAAGGGAAAAGTGTTGAAAAGAAAGAAATAGGACAGATCAAAGGCCTCACCGACTCCTCTAGCAAAACGACCTAACACTAGAGCATCTGCAACTTCACTGAGTAAGAAAACAAAGAGTGTTACTGTTCCTAAGGTAACAAAGACTTACAAGAAATCTACTCGGAGACTCATTTTGGCAAAAGAGTCCAGTGACATAGAATCTGAGGATGCAAGCAAATTTCAGATTGTCAAGAGCAAGAAGGTAAATGTACATAGTGTTGAAAATTTTTGTACTGATCTGAAAGAATATGGTGGATTTGGAGGATTCAGATATGTTAAGTATGAGACCAGAAATGAAGATGAAAAGAGACAAATTGAAGAAGCTATCATCTGCACACTTCTAAAATTTTGATTGGTCCCATTAGAAGTCTCTAATTCTCTCCCAAAAGAATTATATGCACATATTGATAACAGGTGGCAATATGCCCTGGACTTGGAGAAACAGATCAGAGAAAGAAGTTTGGTACATCTCTTTCCTAACATGTTGGTAGCTGAAATAAAAGAACATCTGACAACAAACCACACAAAGTTCCTTGTCAAACAAAAAGCCTTGAAACTGATGAATGGGCTGTATATTGAAGTGGAAAATGAGACAAAAGAAAAGTGGTAGGAAATTTTTAGAAACAAGGATGTCGGTGAGAAAGCTAAAGTGAAAATAGTTGATGTCACTGAGCAAGATCCTAATGTTACCAAGCAAGATCCTGCTGACACCATTCAAATAGATGAAGATATCATGGATACAGAGGCACTGGAATAGGAAATGATAGAAGGCAATGCATATGCAAAACTTGTATCCAGTGAATCAGTCTTGGAACAAGTTCAGCCTTATCCACTGGTCAATCAACCTGTCTCAACTGAAACCCCTCAGGATACGGATAAAGGCACCGAAGATCACAAGTCTATAGTAGGAGAAGGTTCTACTCAAGAATAGATGTCTTAGGATCCTTCTAGCACTGAAAATGTTGCAACTGAGACACCGAATACCGAGACACCAAAGGACACTACAAAGGCTAAAGAAACCGACCAAAGTGTTGCCTCCACTGAGCAACCTACCGAGGGTCATCAAGCCTCACAAGCCCTTGTCTTAGTTCAATCGGGAAAAGGTAAAGAAAAGAAGATGAAAAAGCATAGTTTCAAAGTAGATTTGTCAAAACCAATAGTGTTGCCCAATATTGATATATCCAAATTAAAGGGGCAAGCACTCATTGATTTCAATGAACTATGCAAAGCAAAGGACGAAAAAGAGAAGCAAATGGCCATTCAAAAGAAAAATAAAGTACTTCAGAAGGTGAAAGCACTCTTAACAGATATGCTACCTGAAGCTACAATAACCAAAGATGCAGCCATACACATTCAACTAGATGAACTCCTAACCAAGATAGAGACATCTGGAGTAGATGCATCCGAATACTTGAGCAAGCTAAAAGACAAAGAGCTCACTGGAAAAATGATAGAAGAGGTACAGAAAGCTATAGCTATTGGCAAAGTCAAACTTGTCAAATTTATTGCTAAGTTGACCCCTCAACTCAAGCACATTCTTTATTTATTTCAAAAACTCTGTACATTTTCTTTATTCATTAAAGACATCAAAAATAAAACAAAAGCAATTGAGAAAGAGATCACCGATCTCTCAAATAAGTTGACTAAAGAGCCCAATTTAGTTCAGAATTTCTATACAAAGTTACAACAGCTCATGGCTCAACAATTGGACCTAATAAATGAAGAACACAAGATCGGGATGGACATAATGACACTTTAGACATTATGCCTTCCTCATCTTTCATCCATCCAAGAACAAATCAACCGAGCCACATACTTGTCTACTACACAAGAGGGAAGCACTCTAGATGGCTTAATATCATTATTGCCTAATATTCAAGTGCAGAATTCTTTAATGGATAGTGTAAAGGATGTCCTCTCTGTCGCTCTCACTGAAGCAAGGACAAAGTACAAAACCATTTTTGACCAATTGCCACCACCGAATGGTAACCAAATTTTGATGTTTGTCAAAAAGGGGGAGTGATATAGTATTCAAAGTATCAAAGTATAGTATCAAGCAAAAGGAGTGTAGTATATAGGGGGAGTATACCGAGCAGAGTAAGCAGAGTACCCAAGAGCAGTGAACGGAACAGTGAACAAAACAGTAAGCAAATAACAAGAGCAAATCACGGAGCATGCAAAATTAGAGTTTTGTACAGTATATTGATAAGGGGAGTATATCTAGACATATTATTTCATTGACTATTGTATATACTATCAATGTAGTCAAATTTTGCAAGTATATAGATTATTGAGTTATAACTTTGAAAGTAGTTTTTGTCAAACATCCCAACTAATGTCAAAAGGGGAGATTGTTACTACTTATCAAGTTGCCATTAGTTTTATGTTCAAAGTTATTCTATATACTCTAGTCGGTTATCTCTTATGCACAGTCCGGTCGGTTATAGAAGAAAGTAGTCTCAGAGCGTAGTATACACCGAGCTGTCTACCAAGTATCATTCCATGTCTACCGAGTAGCAAAGATGACACACCGAGTTGATATACACCGAGTGAAATGTGTTACCAGATTCATTGAACCTGGACATATATATGGAAACATGTTACAAGATCAAGGAACATCTAACCGTTATCACATTGGTAATTGCACTTAAAGATTGTGTATGATTTTGAGGTCATCTAACCAATGAAATACTTTGCATGGTTATTCATTCGATAAAACATATTTGTAAGATCAAAAGCAATGAATGGATCACCATCATAAGAGATCTATTTATACAACATGGATTAAGAACAGATAAATACATGTAGCATGACAGAAAGGAAGATAGAGAAATATATGAAGCAAGACATGTGAAAGCACTAAGTGTTATGACTGTTACAGAGACATAGAGGTCACTAAGAAGGATTCCAAAGAACAGTCAAAGAACAAAGTAAACAGAAGGGTTTACCAAGTTACTATATAGGCTACCGAGGTATGCTATAAGCAAGGTAATCTTATTCTGAGCACATAGAATCTACTATAACATTTCAGATGTAAAGTTGCAGATATCTGTAAAGATTTTATTGTAATATTTTGAAGTTGTAAGAGAAACCTTTAACAGGGTAAAAGACTCTAATCAAGTCTATAAATTGTAAAGCCTCTAACTAGGTGCATCATTTAGTTTAAGTGTTGTAAAATCCTTTAGCAAGGTAGATCTAACAGATCTTGATACTCCTAACAGGGTAAGCTATCAGAAATAGCTAAACATGTAGCTCTAACCAAGCAACCTTTATTATTGCAGTAGTGAAGTTGTGGGTGCCATCCCCATCGCAGTTTTTCTCTCTAACCAAGAGTTTCTGCGTAACCAAAATATATGTGTTATGGAGTGAATCATGTATGATTGTTATCTATTTGTTTTAGCTTTATATTATGTTACTGTACTATTCGGTTTATGCATAACAGTAAAGTTATTGTTGAAGAAAAGTTTTGAATTACTGATTCACCCCTCCCCTCTCTGTACATTAGCTTTCCATATTGGGCCTAACACATTCTTATAGAAGTTCACCCAAAAAGTAGAATACTATGCACATGGCTAATGTGCCATACTGAAAATCATGCTTCTTTTCTTTTGACTGCTTCAAGTTTTCCAAAAACTGTTATCTTAACAATTCACATAGATCATAGTCTACATTTTTTGTCATCATCTCATAAGCTACATTCATAGTTGTTTTTAATACAAAGATCTCTCTATTAGTGAAGTAAATTTTGTTTCTAATCAATAGTGTTGCATACTTCACTACAGTGTTAGTAATTATATTGACTAGCATAGCTCTTCCATCTAGGGTAGCACCAGTTAATGCCACCATAGTATTTTGCACTGCCCTCATTACTAGAACTAGTCTAGTAGACCATAACTAGGTAACTTGTTCAATCACTTCCTTCGTTATCATACATGGTTGGTCTAACCACACAAACTCCTCATGAAATTTGATGATTGACATATGCACCCACTTGTCATCATAGTAGAAAAAGAGAAATTGATCCAAACATTCAACTTATTTTCTACTAGGGTTTTGTACTCGAGCTTCAATTCAAAGTTGTCCTTGGTTAACTCTTCATTCCACATATCAATGAGATTTTCATGGTTGTGTTCTTCCATTTTAACATGCATAAATGTTGTAACATCCTCAATTGATAAAACTCCATACAGAATGGTTGACAACGCACCCATCGAATCATCTTTGGTTGAATTATTAGGGTATCGTTTTAACTTGGTACAAGGCTTAGCATTAATATCAACAACATTTGGAGTCGCCATTGAAAATAAACTTAGTTGCAAAAGCTAGGGTTCAGAAAACTAGGGCATAGGAATACCTCTTTGCACTTCACCAGAAACTTTCACACTTGTTCACCTTTATCTTTTTATCTCCTTTGGCTTCAAGTGAATGAAATGAATTAGTGTTAGAACATAATGTTATTAGGGATCACATCCTTATAACATTTATAAATAATATTCTAATATAAGGTTATAAAACCTTATATATTATATGCTTTATAAGCATATCCCATTTGAAATAATTATAATCTAATAACTATTAGATTATTAGTTATTTATGAGTGGGGGTTATTGAAAAGGTGTGACTAGTGAAGTCACCCTTCCTCCTATATTTAAGGAGGTTCTCTCTCATTTGAGAGGTGTGTGAATTTGGAGCTTTATGGTGAGTTGTATCACTATGCATATGAGGTATTATTGGCCATGTGGAAGTATTGGAGGAGTGTCCCCAGGTTCATGTCTATTTTATGATAGATTATATTTGTAAGTGTTTTAATTAAATGATGCTTTATGGGGTTTTTTACCCGAAAGGGTTTTCCCCATGTATATCTTGTGTAATGTGTACATTTTGCATGTATGTTTCATATTTCATTTACTTTATAATCTTGTTTATAATGATTAGTATCCTAAGATCCTAATTTCTAACAATTAGAAAATTTATTTTTAAGATTTCATCCAACTTGCCAATGCATGTAATATTTTTTTTGTGGATAAGCTTTTAACAAGTCTGTCTGTCACAATCATCATCCAATGTACTACAAATCACCGCACTTCAATGTTTCTTACCGCAATATTCACCAAAAGGTGAATTCCATCATTCTACACATTATATCTTCGTGTTGTGATAACAAGATCACATTCTCTGGCAGGGGATAGTGATCTTTATTTTAGCTGCCCTTGAGCTAAAGCTCTTTAACTTAATTTCTAAAGGAACTTTGTGCATCGGATCTAGGTGCAGGCACATTTTCTTTCTTCTTGCATATCCTTTTCATCTCATTTTTAACTTCTTCCACATTGATCTTCTTCACAAGTTCATCTCTTTTCACTAGATTATCCTTCTTTATACTTTTGTTTCTACAAAACCTTGCAAGGTGTCCAAACATTGCAATTGTAGCACTTATCATTCCTTTGTCCTATATTTCCTTTATTTAATCTAGATCTACATAAATCAGCCTTATGACCGAAACCATTGCATACATAACAATGACCATTGAAGGAACTAATTCTTCCATAATTATTCATGATCTGACTTCTACACTGACCAACTTTATGACCAAACTTTTTGCAAGCAAAACACTGACTAGATAATGATCTGGCATTTTGATTTATCTTGTTTCTACAATCTATGGCTTTATATCCAAATCTATTGCACAAAAAACAATGACCATTAAAAGAAAAGTACATTTGACCATTAGGCTACCTAATTAGGGGTTTTCCTTTTTTATTTAGAAATTGATTTCCTTTAGTAGGATAAATAGGTTATTTCTTCTTAGTTGAACTGGCTTTGATTTTGTCTTAATTTTTCTAATGTGAGCATTCACCAACTTCAAATCTTAATCCACTCTTGTCTTTCATATTCTTCTATATAGCTAACATCTCATCAAGATTTGTTGCAATCATTCTGAATTTGTCTTCTTGATTCTTTGTTTTCTCGAGATCTGATCTTAGGGTTACTACCTCTTGTTCCAGTCTCTTGCATTCCTCTATTTTTCCTTCAATTATGTCATTTAGACAATATTTAGTCTTTTTCTCTTCTTTAATCCGAGTGTTCATATTCACAACCATGCCATTTGCTTGTTTTAATTCTTCACTAACCACCTTATGTCTTTCTTTAAATTACTTGATGTGTTCCCTCAGCTTCCTGGTGCATTCATTTGCTTCTTTGATGTTTTCTTTTATATCTCTACTTTCATTTTTTGTATTTGACAAATATTTGCACTTGGATTATAAGAAACACTAAAACTTGGACAAAGAGAGGTAAAAAGAGATTATTGCAATTGTACACCTTTATTTTTATGTATGATTTCACATTTTTTATCAAATATTTTGAGTATTTTTTATTAATATTAAAGTTGTTTAATACAAAAAAGATATCAAAGTCAAGGATTAACCCTTGTATCAATCTTTGAACAAGAAAAAACTACTACCATCTTTAGCACCCTAATTACAAGACGCATTACCGCTAACCATACTACACATAAAATTAACTCCCTGCCCACCTACAGACGATTATCCATCCACCACCAAAATGTGGCTTATTTCCATGGATACTTTATACCAAATTAAACAAAATACAGGCTCAACAACCATCCACCACAATGCAAAATAGAAACTAAAACAAGTTACATTGTTTTCTTCTTTTTACTTGGTCCATTGACCAAAAAATATTTTGGAGCAAATTTTGTTTTCTTCTCTGCATCCTTCTACTTTGCCTCTCATGCCAACTACAGCTCTGTTGGTTAATTGATTTGTCCCTTTCTTGAAATTACCCTGTTTACTCTCTATGAATAATAATATGACTCGTATACACCCCTTTATGAAAGGAAAACAAATAAACCAACAGTTGGATGAACCGGTTATAAATCCATCCTCTACATTAGAGGGAAGCTCCTCGTGAGATTTGCAATGAATTTTTATGCGAAAAACTTTAAAATGAATACACTTTTAACCAGAAAGCGCGAAAAAGGCTTCAACATTCATTCATCAACACAAAGGAATGCTTTTAAAACAAAACTAAAAGAATATTTTGAAGATCTATTCCTAACAAGAGCTCACAAACTCCTATTTCCACACATGTTCATTTCATAAATTCAAAGCAAAGAAAATGCATAGCAGTATGAACACTGATCGATTCTCTCTCATGTCTCATAGGACAAGGGGGGTCAGCACAAATCAATCCATAATGAATTTAGTGGTAAATAATGGTAACAATGAATTTAGATTACATAGAAATAACTGATAAAAAATGATATTATGCACATTAGCAAATTTCTCAACAGAGATCACCAATTCCTCAAACACATAGATTTAAAGACTGCACACCATAACATTTCATTTATAAACTAGTCGTTCCAGTTTTAAGAAATTCACAGAAAACAAATTTTTGTTTGTTCCTTCCCAAAAATCACAGTTTTTCAAACCCTCACATAAAATTAAATCACAACTTTTTGAACCCTCACATAAACTTACTTCCTAGCTTAAATAGCCTCTAGGCTCATAGTTTTTTACATAATAACTAAAACTTCACTTTAACCATAGGTTAAACAAACTGTTTGCTAAAAAAAAAAAGAAACTAAAACAACAGCCATAGGTACGCTGGCAGCTCATCCCTAAGTTGATTAAGATTCCACCATGGTGGAGGAAGTCACTGGCTTATCCTGTTTTGCCGCATAACTGTGCATGCCATGCCACTCTAAATGTGCCACCAAAAATTTCAGGATGACTTGGAAATAGGGGAGTTCAATATGTTGAATTCATTGTTTCTAGACCTCCTTGTCCATATTTACTTGTGACATTTTTGCCTTGTGCGCTTCCAGATGATCAGAACAAACCGTGAGCATTGACTCAATCTTGGCCACCTTCGAGAAATCATTCGTAGTCAAGGATTTTGTCCTCTTGATGAACTGTACCCTTTCTTGGAAGATTTTCCTCGTATCTGTAGTAGCTTTGATTGTCTAAGAATCATCTTTCATAAGCTGGATGTCAATGCATTTAAGATCTTTTTGCATTGTATCGATTAGATCTGTCAATCCTTTTAGCAGTTTGGTGGATTCCTCGTGGCCCTATTTGATAATTGAATTTCGCCACTCCACGTTCTTCTTCGATACATACAGTACATTGTCATCCAAACTCTCCACAAGTTTTTCAACTAAGAACTTCATCACACCAAATTTTTATATATCATTCATCTGTGCAAGAACTGCCACCCATTTAGTCCTTTCTTTCTCCCAGGCAACAACTTCCAATTCCAATTCTTTACTCATAGTCACAACATCCTCATATACTTTTACCAGACTAACAATATAGTCTAAACCTTGTTGTATTATGAGATCAAGCCATTCATTGAACACCTCTGCTACCATTTTGTTCCTTTGAACCTGATCTAACATCTTTTGATTTCCTAGAGATTTGGGATCAAAGGATACTGCCACTTGTGACAAGGGTTGAGGATTTGGATGGTGTATGCCATTAATGTATTTAGCCATTTGAGTGATTATTTGCTTCAATTCTTTTTTATCCTTTTCATTTTTCCATGATCTGGAAATCATTCTCTTCGTGGAGGACTCCAAATGTTTGACATCAACGGCTTGTGAAGCAACCCCCAGATCAATCTTTTCTACTGTGAAGTCATCTTCAGTAGCTTTGTCCGAGTCTCTACCTAGGATAGGCTTAGCCATCTCGATTGTCCAATGACCTATTGCTTCATCTACCTCAAGCATTGTCTATGTTTTGAGTCTTTTCGGCTTGGACACTTTTCTGAGACACTTGCTGACCATATCTTCCATAGGGATTGTGATTGGTACCACACTGTGTTTCTTCCCAACAACAACTTCTAACCATCGTGAAGTGTTTGTAGGTTGTTTGGATAGAGGAGTTGTCTGAGTACTTGGTGAATTAACAATAATAAGAGTGTTCATTGGATTCAATTCACCCTCTGTTTCTTTACATATATCGACCTCCTATACTACGGGTTCACCCAAATCCCGTTGATTCATTATTACTTCAACTTCTTCACTTGGATCCAGGTCTACAATGATCTGGATCAATGTTGGCTCTTTGTTCTTTTCTTGCTCCTTGACCGAGTTACTCGGGCTATTGTAGAACGTAGCGGTGACCTTTTTGATCTTCTGGGTTGGATTTTTTCAACAATTGACTTTGAACCACCTGCAATATCAACAATTTCATTAGTAAGGGAAATAGGAAGTTGAGTCACAGCATGTGAATCAACTATTAGTTCATGGGAGGATATGAGCGATCCTTTTTTAAATTTTTGGTCTCTCAACCAGTTCTCAGTTCTCCTTACAACTTTAAAAGTCTTAGCTTGAATATTATCATCTTCTTTTTTATTCTAGTCAATCTCAGGGATTGTCTTTCCTTGAACTTCCTTGTTGAACTCAGGATCCAGAACATCTTCCCCTATTTCCTCCCGTACTCCAGACACATTGATAGGAAGCTTCATGGTGATTATTTGTTGTAGAGTAAATCTTGACCATAGTCTCCTCCTTACTTCATATTCATCACTACAATTCTCCCAATAATCTTCTAACTGGGGTTCATGATAGAAGTAGACATCTACATTTAGGTTTTCCATGACATAGCCTCTACTATCAAACCTACGTCTAGCAACATAGGGTTGCAAGTTCATCTTCTTAAATTCCAATTCCAAATTTAAAGCATCAAACATGGACTTACATCTGTAGTATCCAAGTTCAACAGGAAAGGAAACTCCATATTTGCCTTTTGCCCCTAACCTTTTATCAATATGAGCTAGTTGCCTACTCACCTCAATGAGTACATAGCTGTCAAAAGCATACCTAGGTAGCCTAAATGGTTTACCTTGAAAACCACCTACCCAAAGATACGTAAACTTGGGAAATTGAATGAAGAAGCTACCATATATACTTATCAACTTCATTGCTTCAACTGACATTCTCTTGTTCACATCACCCTGTAGTTCAAAAGCAAGTCTTCTGCGAAGACACCATTCCATCTGGAAACATGTTCTACATGTTTTTGTTGTTGTAACAAAGGATAGTAATCATAAACCTTCATACCATCCACCCATGGTTCATTGAGCAAGCCATGTCAATCTTTGGTACAAGCTAATATGTAGAAAAGATAAGAGAACATATAAAAACTAGACATGCCCACAAAATTACTTAAACCTTCATGGAGTCTCTCTGCAATTACCTGCGCCTAGTCAAGATATTTGTCACCTGATAATAGCACCTGAATATAAAAATACATCCAATCTTCCTAGTAAAAGGAGTGTGAATTCCCTTTTAAACTATTTAACAGTATAACAATGTCTCGCACTTTTGTGATGAAATGCTCTCTAGTAAGGGGTTTTGGCAGTCGTGACCCTCCCTTTTGAACTTTGAGGAGTCAGTTTCTTGCAATTACACTTCTATACACACTCTTCTTCTCAAAGAAGAATGTGTATGAGGTCCCATTTTACCAATCCTCATATGACTCCTTGTGTGGGATTCCCATCATCGCCATTATTGTTTCCCTGTTGATACCAACTAACAACTCATAATTACTAGTTCGTATGCACCTATTCTCATCATCATATCTATTCATACAAGCTACCACCAAATCTAGGCATGGTGCAGCAAGTGGAAATGTAGCGACTTCAACAAGACCACTTCTCACTATTTTCTCCATTATTGAACCAGTTTCAGGGTTCTTGGTTCTTTCTAAGAAATCCCCTAGGTCGGCATGAGCTAAGGAAGTGTCATCTAGTTCTGGTAATATGCTCACTAAACATGATGTCCGACCAAGTTTCAGCAGTACCGGTCTCATACTGCCTACCTATACTTTAATTAAGCAATTCTAAAACAGGGTAGAATTCTACTCCAACAAACCAAAGATTTTCTTCCTACACTGATAAATCTTCAGAACTAAAGAAATACAACATACGGGAATCGTCTGAACTCACCTGTTACCACCATGAATCTATGAAACCTTCTTAGGAAAGTAGAGCTGAATTTACCTTTGACATCTCCAATTCTCTCAATTATAGTAGTTGCAACCCTTGCCAATTATGAAGAAGAATTCATATATACTTTTTGAACAAATGGGAAAAAACTGAGAAAAACTACACACGCTTCATAATGATTCATTTAAACGTGTGAAGTAACAATGATATGATTGAAAACCTGACACTTTCTTAATTTCCCATCACCTCCACACGAGTAGTTAATGTCCTCATAATCACTTCCAAATCAAGAATTTAAAACTGTTAGATGTCAAGAATATTCCTTCTTACCATGCAGCTTCCAGTGTTATCAAAGTCTTTAGAATCATCTTGAAGTGAACCTTTTGAACCTTGAACCATCTCACAAAGAGTTCAATGGTTCAAGTTCATCCGGGGACAATGACAATGAGCTAGCGGCTCAAAACAATACTGGGAACGAGCAATAATCATGACTAACAAGCAAAGGACTTTGAATCTTGAACCATTGAACCGAAAAGTCAATTGGTTCAAGGTTCAAGTTCAAAGCCGACTTAAAACACATTTACACTTTCTCGTTAAATAACATTACATAGCCGCAACTCATGCAAAAAAGGGACGTTTTGAACCTTGAACCAAAAAGGTTCACGGGTTCAAAGTTCAAAATGTATAACAATAACGTGCTTGCTTTGGTTGAGATAAAGGCCGCTAAAGACAATTACCTAAAACGTGCCTTGAACCTTGAACCAATTGAACTGTTTTTGAAGTTCAACGGCTTAGGTTCAAAATGAAGAGGTACAAAAGACCCGAAAGAATAGAGACACCAAAAGGCAACCCGCAAGCTTGGATATTTTAAAATAAAAATAAAAAAATTGAGGGGGCATTAACAAGCTCCACCTCCTTCTCATAGACATAATCCTTCAAAGCCTCCTAGCCCACACATGCCTCTTCCGTCTGAGCATCACAGTCAACACCATTGTTCCAAAGGATGAAAGGCTTGAACTCTGTGTTTATTCCATCTTGCATGATACCCTCACCAATTTATCATTGCAATTGTTTACCCACTTTCTCTCTCACCATGAAAGAGGTCATCCCACATAGATATTGATCAAGGACACATGCTAGTGCCACCCACACCACCTCCTCCCTCAAGACAAAAACCAGCCCCCTTGTGACTAGAATGGAAATAATGTTTGTGTTCATTCTCTAATGAAATTTTGACTACAAATACTCCTCATGAAGCAACACCTCTAGGATCTGCAGGAAAGTGGGGTCATCAAAATTAAATATACCCACTTGCCTTTTCTCAAAAATCTTGCCAAAAAACTCAAGTTGTTGCTTAATGGAATGAAGCAAAAATTTCACCTCCATGCTTGCTAGTTTTTGATCTCCCATTCATAATCTCAGTCACTTCCTTTGCAAACCTCAACTTGGGAAATATAAAACAACCTTCCACCCTTGCATTTAAAATGCACCACCTCACCCCGTGTCAAATCCATAATAAATGATCATTAAGTCTTCCTCTTGTGGTAGTGTACGAGTCACACATCAGTCAACTCCACACCTTGAAAATCCTCCCAAATGCCTTACCCGCCCACTTCATGCAATGATGTAGCCGATTTGGAAAGTACATCGGCCAAATCATTGCCTTCTCTCAATACATGAGAGATTTAAAAGGAAAGAAAGGATTCTAATTTTATTTTAATTAATTGGATGAATTTATTAATTTTCCATGAAGTTTTCTTTCCTTTCATGGTGGCATTAATAATTATTTGTGAGTCACCCTCCAAATGCAAAAATGGAATTGATAGATGTGCCATTCTCACCCCCTACAATGCTACTTGAACCTCTGCTTAGTTGTTCATTCCATCCACCAATCTCCATGCTCCAATAGCTAAGATATCACCTTTCCAATCTTGAACAACAAATCCAGCCCCAGAAGACCTTAGATTTCTCCTTGATGACCCATCGAAATTCACCTTCACCCAGCCTTCCTCTAGCTTTTGCCATACAACTCCTACCCTTATTTCCCCTTTCCCCAACTTCTTTTCCAAATACACTTGGGAAATCCCAATAATGAGATTTCACATTTATTAAGAACATAGCCTCATTTCTATATTCTGTGAGTGAATAGGAGTGACAGTATTGGACTTTAACCATTTAATGTGATATTAGGAATAAGTGGAAACATAATAGATTCTTGGAATTGTAAGTTCTAAATTCTTTATTGTATTAATATTTTTAGAGTACAATGGTCAATAATGACTTAAATAGAAAGTTCTAAAATAAGAAAGCGGAAAGGAAGCTTCCACCAAAAGAAAGAGAAAATGAAGCTTTTAGGATAAGACGTGTGTATCATAATTGGAAACCTCGAACTTAGTAGCCTAAAATTTTAGGTTGGACTTGGGACTCAATAAGAACTTAACACACACACATATATATGATAGGAAAGTGTTGTCAAATGGGACAACTCTCGTATAATAAAGTTTAACAAAAAGAGGTAACAAAGAATTTTAGCTCCCACAAGCATCTGACCCTTAAAGGGGTGCATTACAATTTAGACTTGAACTGCTAATACCACTTTTGGAATGAGATCACAAATTCATCTTGTGTATCAAATCACCATTATTTAAATTTTATTCTTTTTTCTCTGCACCACTCTCCACTTAGAAGAGGGCAAAGAAGATTGATCATTTATTACCACCCCACTACCCTCCTCAAGAAGAACATGCCAGTGATAGATTTTTAAGGAACAAACTTTTTCCACATCTGAAGAATATTTCAATAGAGATAGTGTGGGATCTATGGGTTTCTTGATTTTTCTATTTTTTCATTAATCAGTTGAGGAGGGAGATAGAGGGTGCTATGGAGGTCCATCCATAGTGTAATATCATGGGATGACATCTTTCCACCATTTAGCTTGATCACTTGAGTAGAACTTGGTGTTGAGGCAATCAACAATAATGTGTCTTGTTGGAAAACACCATTGTAAACAAAAGTGCAAACCTTCATAATCTAATGTTTGAAAATAATTTCAATCAACAAATTTAAAATTTATGCTCGTAGGAAACTCCTTTAAAGTGCCAAGATCAACAAGAATGTGTGCAAAGGCTGTGTGAGTGAAATTTATAGTCTCATGGTCAATCACCAAGAAACTACCAAAAGTATTGCTAATATCCTCACAACACACATCGAACCAAAATTGGAGTGAGAAGTTTGGAAGATAGATCCACACTGGTTTAACCTCAAAAGACTTGATAGAAAGTTTATATTTAGGATGCCATGGTTTGACCATGAGTATATTATAACCCTAGATCCAATATATTCCATAGAGAATAACATTTTGATCTCACTCACAGTCAAATAAAAGAATAAAGAAACCATAGGAACAAGGATAAATTTTAAGGTTACCTTTCAAGAATGATTGCCAAGCATTCATGATCCATTTGTGTAAGGTTGGAAGAGTATGCTAAAGGCTATTGGACTAATCAATCAAACCATGTGATACAAAAAATATATTTTCTTTCTAAAACTTCATTTTTATTCCTTCCATGAAGAGAAGTCCAAGAGATTTGGAATTATAGTTAAGGGGTTTGCTTTTCCCCCATGCATGAGATTTGAGGTTGTCATGGAAGAAAAATGGAAGTGTTCCAATTTGAAGTTTTCACAACATGTTTGAAGCTAAGAATCATGAGAGGATATGGTTTTCAATGTAAGTAATGAACAAAAGGTGCAAGATTCTAGAGTAGGGCATAAAATAACACAAGTCATTCCTATCTTAGTAGATGTAGCCCTTGTCTTTTGCATTACTAAGAAATCCAAAATAATTGAAGCTATCAGGAGGGGAATTTTCCTTAAAGAGTTGAGAAAATTGGTTTGTTGAAGCCTTACACGTAGTAGATTTCGGTAAAGCAAAAGGGTTCGACAACGACATCCTTGTAAATTTTGATATAATGCTACAACAATTGTCTAAATCAAATATTCAATATAAAAATAAATAATTATGTCGAAAGTGTCCCCTTTATGAAGTGAGAAAACTAACTTTGATCATCGATAAATAATATTGTCCAAAATACAGTGCAAGACAATTGAAATGTTTTTTATTATAGAACAAATAGGTTTTGAAGGGACTCAAAACCCTTTAACAAAGAACTAAATAAAAAAGATACATAAAGGTAAATAGTTCCACTATAGCCCCAAAGACAACAAAAAACTAGCACAAAACCAAAAGCTATGAGAGAGACAACAAAAGAACATAAACTAGTATGAGTTCTTAAGGGCCTCAACAACCTCTTCTTCCAACTGAGTTATGTTCAATGCAATCTTCTTCAGCTCCTGAATGTCCTGATTAGTAGATTTCTTCTTCAGGTTAGCCCTTGTTCTCTTGCATGGTCCCATTGTACCCTCAATCTTTTTATCCAACACCTCCACATCCACTGTAGCACCTTCCTGGTGATTGGCTTCAAGCTTTCCAACCACGGTATTTATACTCTTAGTCGAGCTCTTAACCACTTTTTGACTGAAGGTAACTAGAGATATCAAGTTTCCATTCTTTTTGAAATTTGTTTTCATCTTACTCTATCTTCCTTCAAAATATTTCTTGAGTTTTTCCTCTAACTGAGAAATCCTGCAATCGTAATCTTTTTTCATATCATTGACTATACCCATAGTCTTTTGCATTGAATCCACAATTGCCTTTCTCTGATCCACCGTCCATTGTTCATTAGTTTGAGAGTCTTGTTTATTGCTAATAAGACTCATTTTCACATTGATATCTTTAATTTTATGAAAGGCCCATTTAAACATCCTATAATTATTAACAGTAGCATCACGGGCTACAACCAAAACATCATCAGGATTCTCCCTTTCCATGTTGAGGAAAGGGGAATTGGCATTGAGCTATTTCAGGAAGGGAGGTCTACCACTTTAGCTCGGCACTTGGATAGATTTGCTTGGGAGTGACTGATGAGATGACAGGAAATGAAAATGTGACGTGGACATAAGGGATGATCTACCCCGTTTAGCTTGGTGGCCACTCTTCGAAGAAAACTCAAAACCAGAGTCTGAACCTTCCAAATCTGTGTTTCATTCTTCTTCCTCCAAGGAAAAACTAATATGATCCCCTTCCTCAGAATCACTCAAAGCTTGAGAAACCCTAGTCAAGCGGGAGGGTAGGGTTTTGATGTATTCATGAACGAGGAAAGGAAAACCACCATGCACATTAGGGGAATTATTTTTTCTATGGTTCTTTATGCTAGCATTAGTTGAAGCCATTAGACAGAAGGGGAATGAAATTTTCTCTTTATGCCCAAAATGATTAAGCAACATAAAATGATGCCCGTAAGCCCTAGTAAATCTGCCATTTAGGGTTACATACTTCATCAAAACCACCAAAACAGAGCACCAAATGGATTCAATGTTACCTGTATCATAGCTTCTTTTGTCAACTTTTGCAAGCTTAGCCCTCTCCTTCTCGATTCTAGGGAATTTATTTACTGTAGCATTTGCCATTTTCCTATCCCTATAAAACTTTGCCCCTTTGATAGAAAGGCCCGTGACTTCAACAATAATTTTCTCATCAATCTCAACCATTCTGCCTTCAATTTAAATTTTTTCATCCTTAAAACCCTTAGCAAATTTCTTATTCACATTTGCATGGGTGCCAAGTAATCTTTCAATGAAGGGAGTGAGCCCTCCCCGATCCAGAATGTGCCAAATTGTTTTGTTTTTGTTGAGCTCTTCACAATTTAAGGGCTCCACCCTCTTCCTTTCTCCACCCATGGCTTCAGTACTGGGAATATTGAACAAGATCGAATAGTTGTAGTGAAAGATAGAAAGAACCCAAAAAGCGTGTGACCCAAGCATGAGTAATGCCAAAATGACACAATTAATGATTGGAATGTGAGCCATCAAAACAAGGTATTTTGTGATCATTTAAAATATGTCTCCCTTGGGCCAAATCATATAACATTAAGGCTTGTATTTCAGCCAAACTATTATCTCCTATCCCCCATACTTTTTCATCATTGCTACTAACTCCAAGGTTAGCAAAGTAATCAGACAACCTGTTGGTTTCCCGATAGGCATGAGAATATTGTGGTTTTGGAAAAATTTTAATAAATCTCTTTCTTTCTCAATACAACATTTTATATTCCATGAGGGTTCATGCTTACCCAATAGACATTGGATAATGTTATTAGAGTTCCCTTCTAACCAAATTGCCTAAGTAGCATTAATTTTTTTGGCCAATAGAACCCCATGATAGGTGACTACAACCTTGGCAAGGTGGTTTGTTTAACATCCCAAGGGGATGCAACCACTGCCAACAACCTACCATTTTCATCCCTTATCACTCCCCCACACCCAGCCGACCCTGGATTTCCTTTGGTCGTCCCATAAAAAATAACTTTGACCCATCCAGATGAGAGAAGTGTCCAATGAGCATGATCTTTAGGAGATTTAGTCAATTTTTTAATCCTTAGGGTAATCCATCTTGTTATTCCATCTGGATGCAATATCACAATCTAAAAGAGAGAGAACATTCTCCTTAATATTTTGATTGGCTCTAGCAGAGGGGAAATTCTTAGTAATAGATCTTTGAATTTTGTTGAAAACAACTATAGGAGAAGAAGCAATGTTCTTGAAAATTCTATTATTACGTTCTTTCCAGAGACCTCGAACTAGATGTGGAAAAGATAGGGGTCAGATTGTCTTCAGGGAACAATTAGCATTCGACCCTTTCCATTGAGAGAAAGTATCCAAAAGAGAAGCAGGATTCACCCAATCTACATTCCATATCTACCATAAATATCCCCACACCTCAAAGGAAAAATCACAGTGCGAGAACAAATGTTGGATATTTTCCGCCTCTTTCTCATATAAAAAAGCATCTATTAGTGAGATAGAAACCTCTTTTGCATAAAGTATCAATTGTCAGGATTCTATTTTTCATCAAGATCCAGAAAAAAAAAATTAATCTTAGGGATGAGAATTTTAGACAACACACTAGCCCAAGGGGGAGGGGGATGATTATTAGCGCGAAGTGTAATAGCTAAGGCCACAAAAAAATCTCTTGACGGTGAAAGTTTCCAAACCAAATGACCTTCAACATTCCTATCCAACATATAGGAATATAAGGCCTTCTGCAAAGGTTGCAGTTCAGTACTAATTTCCCCTAGCTTACCCCATCTGTTGTCGATACAGTAATTAGCCACCCAAATTCCAATATCGCTCTTACATCTATTCATGTACTTACTGAAAATTGGATGGTTGCATAGAGGTTCATGACCCATCCATCTATCCTCCCAAAATTGGATGTCCCTTCGAAACCCCAAATTCCAACCAACTCCAGTATTGATAATGGATCTCACATGAATAGTGAAGTTCTAGAGGGAAGAGCCAATGGGAATATCATTGGCATCGAGAAGATTTTGAAG
This sequence comes from Cryptomeria japonica, assembly GCF_030272615.1. NCBI lineage: Eukaryota > Viridiplantae > Streptophyta > Pinopsida > Cupressales > Cupressaceae > Cryptomeria > Cryptomeria japonica. The sequence continues at coordinate 591,739,174 of NC_081409.1, forward strand.
AGAATCAAAATTTTGGAAGTATTTCCTTCTCCAGATAATATTCCATTCTCCTTTCGAATTAAAAATTCTTTAGAACTACTTCGCCAAGAGAGAATTATTGAATTCTTGAATATTTCTTATACCTAGACCACCCCATTTTTTGGGTTTGTAGACAAAGTCCCATGATACAAGAGGCATTCACTTCTTTTCCGCAACTCCAGACCAGAGAAAATTCTTTTGGATACTATCAATATCTTCAGCAAATTTAGAAGGAATTTTAAAGAGGGTAAGGGCATAGACAGGGAGGTTTTGGAGAGTCACTTTTAATAGTTGCACTTTCCCTACTTGACTTAACAAAGCCCCTTTCCATCCAACCATTTTTTTGTGAAATTTATCAATCAAAGAGATCCAAAAAAGAATTGGGAACTTTGGAACTAAGTGGAAGACCCAAATAAATGGTAGGAAGCCTTCCAAAAGATAACCCAAGGGTTTTAAAGAATTTCCTCTATTTGACATTAGGTGTATTTATGAAATGCATGGTTCTTTTAGAGTAATTTATGCATTGTATTGAAACTCTAACGTAATCTTCCAAGATTTTCTTTAGGACTCGAGCTTCCCCAACTGAAGCTTCCCCCATTACAATGGTATCATCCACAAATTTCTGATGGGAGTAAACCATTCAATTAGAAGTAGGTTTTAACCCTTTCAAATGTCCTGTATTAATCATTTTGAGGATGTATCTACCAAAGGTTTCTACCACCAAAATGAAAAGAATAGGAGATAAGGGGTCTCCTTGGTGAAGACCTCTTGAAACTTCAAAGAAATTTCAAGGGGCACCATTAATTATCACTATTGCTTTGGAGGTAGAAATGAGTTTCCATATCAATTCAATGAACTTACTGTAGAATCCATAAGCCATCAGAACCTTTATTAAGAACTTCTAGTCAACTTTGTCATAAGCCTTCGATTGAACAAAAATCCTTGACGATTTGCATTCTTTGGGGAATGAATATTCTCATGAACTGTGATAATAGAGTCCAAGATGTGGTGGTTTGGAGCAAACCCATTCCGCTAATCTGTAATGAGTTGAGGTAGAACCTTCAAAATTCTAGAGGTCAAAACTTTAGAGAAGATTTTATGGATGGAATTGCAAAGACTTATGGGCTGAAAAGCCTCACATGAATCCACTCCAGGAAATTTTGGAATAAGCACAATCAATGTGGAATTGATCTCCTTCTGAATTCTTCTAGATCTAAAAAACTCTTTGAACACATTTCCCACATCATCCCCCACAATCTCCCAAAACATCTGAAAGAAAAACATGGGAAATCCATCAGGGCTCGGGGCCTTATTTCCTTCAAATGAAAAGACCGCATCCTTAATTTCTTATAATAAGGGAACATCAATTAGATTTTTATTGCAAGCATCATCAACCGATCTCAGAATGACATCTATAAAGTCCTCCCGAATGATTTCATCAAGCAAGCTTTCAACTTTGAGCATGTTAGAAAAGAAACTCACTGCTTCCTCTCTTATATTTTCTTCCTTTTCAAAAACTTCCCCATTCCTTTGGACCCTGTAAATTCTATTTGCCACTCTATGCTTAAGGGTAGACATATGTAAGAATCTAGTATTCTTATCCCCAAAGGCCAACCATATTGATCAAGATCTTTGTTTCTAGAATTCTTCTTCTTTTGAGATGATGTTGTGATATTGGGAAAGGATCTCATTCTCCTTGTTTAAGTAGTCCTCAATATAACCTTCACTTTGGATTTTATCCTCAATATCCTTTAGATCTAACTGAATAGTAGCTTTATTTTGAATAATGTTTTCAAAACATTCCTTGTTCCATTTTCTTATGTTAGATTTGACCACTCCTAGTTTCTTGGCTACTTGGAACACGGTCTTGCCCTCAACTTTGATGCTCCACCATTCCATAATATTTTCTTTAATTTGAGCATGTTAAATCCACATTCTCTCAAAATGAAAAGGAGGATTCTTCTTACCTATCATGGATTCAACAATAAGGCTAAGGGGATAATGGTCAAACCCAATTCTTGAAAGAGCATTCAGAGTGTAGGCATAATGAAAAAACCACCCATTAGAAATTAAAGCACAATCTAGCATTACCAGAATAAGGTCATTACCAGTTAGTCTATTGGTCCAAGTAAAGGATACTCCCCTTAGGTCCAAATAATGAAGGCACTCATTATTGATAAAGTCTGAAAGATCTTTTTTGTTATCAGCTTGAACTTGAGAACCGCCAAACTTTTCCAAATCCTGAAGAGGAGTATTAAAATCACCAATAAATTGATCTCTAAACATGGCTATATTCTTCCAAAATTTTCTTCTATTAGTTTTATTATTGGGAACATATATATCAGAAAAATTCCAGGAGAAATTATCCCGAATGTGCTTGAATCTAATAGCTATATGATTAGCATCTTCCCATATGCAAGATCCCATTACAAAAACCTCATTCCAAAAAATAGCACAACCTCCTAAGGCACCCTCTGAACTATTACAATGAATCCCATGATTCTTGAAAAGTTTCATTTTCAAAACTTTTTCCTTTGGCATCTTGGTCTCCTAAATAGTTATAATGTTTGGTTTATGATCATGAACAAAATTTGACAAAATATCTTGCTTATGTGGTCCATTGAGCCCTCTAATGTTCCAAGTCATTATCTTCATGATTTAAGAGGTGTGTTATTTAAACATATTTCAAGGATAGTCTTTTGAATCCCATCAGCAATGCTCTAGAGACTATCATGCTCCCTGTTCCATTTTGATGACTTACAACTTGAACTCTTGGTATTACCACAATAGCCTTTAATCTATTTCTTTTTGAAATCCCAGAGGTCATTAAATTCTTGTTTCCCTTTTTATTGTCCACCTATGTAAAGGGACACTTATTCTCCATTTCATATTCCTCCTGACATTTATTTTCTTTACCCATATATTTTGGCTTTACTAAACCTGAATCATTAGAAAAACTAAGATTCTCCTTTGAAATAGGAGAATCGTCAAAACACACCACAGAGATAGAAGATTCACCATTAATCACATTAATGCACTAATCCCCAAAACTAGGTTGGATTACGTTAGGAGATTGAGGAATATATACTCCAAAAAGATTTTTAGAATTAAATTTAGCATTAGCATTATCCACCTTATTCATTAGCTCAGAAAAAATCACAACATTACAGTTTGCCTCGTGCATAGATATTGGCTTACCAGTTACCTTTGTGGAAGATTCCAAGTTCACATCCCCTTCCATCTTGGGACTTTGGGTTTCCAAGGACTCCTCATTCCCCTGACTTGCCACTTTCTCACTGTGTGAATCATTGTCAACACTATTTCTAGCCATGTTTTGCTCCTTATCACCTTTTTTCTCATCAACATCCAAGGGTGGCTCCATCATTTGAGGAATGTGCTCCCCATACTTGGTTTTAGCTCTCCACACCTTCTGGTTCCTATCATTTGGCTTCATCCCTTTCTTCTAGACTCTATCAGGGTATTTTTAGCCTAGTGGCCTACTTTTTGCAGTTGAAATAAAAAAAGGTAGAGTCTCGAACTCTACAGGTTGTGCCCAAGTACCCAATTTAGATACAATATCAATCAAAGTAGGAATATCCTTAGATTGAAGGATACCAATGCATATTCTAGCATACATAAGCCTTTTCCTGGCAGCAATCATGGGATCTATAGAAAGAAGTTCCCCAAAAGAACTAGTTATCCCCTTAAACACATCTTCATTCCAATATTCCATTGGTAACCTAGGGAGATGGACCCAAACCGAGAATACTTCAAAGGTAGAATTTGACAAATCCAACTTCAAGGACCATTTTTTTAAGGCTAAAGAGGCCTTACCAATAACCCAGGGCCCCCCATAGAGAATGGCGACTATATCCTCCTCACATGAAAAGTCAAACAAAAAGAACCCTTTAGGCAATGCAGAAACTTCCGCTTGGCCTTTCAGTTACTATTTTCTTCTAACAAAAGCTCTCAGCCCCCCCCATAGAGAATGGCAACCATATCCTCCTCACATGAAAATCCAAACAAAAAGAACCCTTTAGGCAATGCAAAAACTTCCACTTGGCCTTTCAGGCACCATTTTCTTCTAACAAAACCTCTTACAACCTCAATAATTGGTTTAGGACCCATAAACTTTCCAACTAAGGAAGATCCCATAAGAGAAATATTAAGGTCAATAATGGAATAGGCACCGCAATAGAAAACTTACTCGTCTTAGGATCTAAGCGATTGCAAAGAGGGGAATGAGAAGACTTTCTAGTACATTTCACCCCAAAAAGAGAGACCCACCATTTATGACACTTTGGCCCTAATTTTCCCTTTCTATTATCCACCTCAGCAAATGCACATGGGTCCTCAGAAATTCTGAGCACATGGGTCCTTAGAATTCTGAGCACATGGGTCCCCATGACTCTGACACCCAATATTCGATCCTCCCAAGCATGTCCCATTTGTTCCTCTAGGATCCCCAAGAAGCCCCACTGGCCCATCAGGAATATCTCTCGAGGTCTCATTCGAATCATTATGTCCTTATCTTGCTTTCGGTTCCCCTGCTTCAACCTCCGGAATCAATCTTGGTACTCCCTCCCTGCCATTCGATTTGAAATCTACCTTCCCGCCCAAACTTGCATCACTTGCACCACTCCTCGCCATCTCCCTCCAACGGAAATGCATAATTAAGACAATGGAAATGTTCAACTCCATTGGATCTTTCCATTTTTTTTTAATTTTTATTTGTAGTTTTTTGTTTCATGGGTACTGTTAGATTTTTATCATTTTACTTTTCTATTCACATAAGTTTTGTGAAGCACGTCTTCGCGAACACCAAACTTTACCACACATTTCTTTGCCTCTTACTAACTCTTTTTTCTCCTTGTGATAGTATCGATGTAAGTTGTGTCATCAATAATAATTTTTTGGGCAAGTGGAAACCCATTTAACTATGGAAAATTTCAAAATTCCCTTGCATGACATGGTTGATTAAATATATTAAGGAAGACTTAAAGAATAGGGTAAAGTTTAACATACCTCTTCCATAATTAAAACAAAGTGAAAATGTTAAAATTTATAATATAATTATCACATATTTTATATATTATAAGTTATTAAATATAATTTAAAAATTAATTAAAATGATATATTTAATTTACATAAAATATATATTATGATTATACTTATTATTATACGTTTTATTTTATTATATAATGTAAATATTAAATATATTTTAACATGAGATAATAAAATTATATATTTACTTTTATTTATATTATATTATAATTATATGTATCATATATTTTATGTATTATAAATTATTAAATATAAATATTATTTAAATCAGTATAATAAAATTTAACAATTTTATTTGAGAAAACTAATATTAAATTATTTTTTATAATTATATGTATCATATATTTTACTTATTATAAATTATTAAATATAATATTATTTAAATCAGTATAATAAAATTTAACAATTTTATTTGAGAAAAGTAATATTAAATTATTTTTTATAATTATATGTATCATATATTTTACGTATTATAAATTATTAAATATAATATTATATAAATCAGTATAATAAAATTTAACAATTTTATTTGAGAAAAGTAATATTAAATTATTTTTTATAATTATATGTATCATATATTTTACGTATTATAAATTATTAAATATAATATTATTTAAATAAGTATAATAAAATTTAACAATTTTATTTGAGAAAAGTAATATTAAATTATTTTTAATTTGATCATCAAACAAAATCTTAGAATTATCATCACAAAATACAATAATCTTCAAGCAGTACCAATTTACAATAATAAGAAAAAATAATAAAATCTAATTTGAAAACATAAATAAAAATGAGTTTATTTTTGGCTTACGAATATACAAAATAATACAAATCTAGAGCATTGAAATGAGATTCAAATTCTTCTCAGACTCTATGCCTTGCACCCAATTCACATCTACTTTAAAATATAGAGACAAAGAGGGAGACATGGATCTCTCTCTCTCTCTCTCTCTCTCTCTCTCTCTCTCTCTCTCTCTCTCTCTCTCTCTCTATATATATATATATATATATATATATATATATAACTTCCTTCATATCCCTCCATCTCTCCCTCTCTTTGTATCTCCCTCTTTGTATATCTATTTCTCCCTCTCCCTTTCCATATATTTATCTTTGTATCTCTCTCCCCTGCCTCTATTTTTCTTACCTCTCCCTATATCTCTCTCTCTTCCTCCTCTATCTTTCCCACTATATTTTGTTGAATATTCGGGCAACTGAGAGGGGGGAGGTGGATCAGTTGATAACTTAAATTAATTTCTTCTACTTCTTTGCACATCTAGAGTAACCAATAAAATTAATTAAGACAGCTATAGCAAGAAAACATAAACGTACAACAGATCACACAATGAACACCAGCTATGATGTGGAAAACCCAAGAAGGGAAAAACCACAGAGAATGTTAGTTCTCGATATAAAACACCGGTTAAGGCGACACCAATTAAGGTGATTTTTACAAAGGATGTCTCACTACTAGAATTCTCACTTCAGGAGAGATCGCTACCTAGAAAAAGGCTCACTACCAAAGAAAGAGAGAAAGAAAGAAAGATTCCACCACCGTATCACAATTTGCAAAGCCGGATTGCTTTTGGTGCCTTAATACCAACATACTTTCATATATCTCCAACAATCAGATCTTTCCCTTTCCATCTCGCATATCTTCAATAACAATGTCACACTTTTTCACACTAACACATATAGATCATCCTCATCTATATACTATCTCCAGGAAGCATAATCTTCCAAGTTGGCCAAGACAGAGATCTAAAATAGATCAACACTAAACTTTCAAGTGGTGGGAAGGAATGAGAAGTAGACCATACCACAACACACATCATTAGTTAGATCAACATATTATAGTCATTACAAATTCTGGACCCAAATCATGACTCACACGCTACACCAAAGCCGCTACACATCGTCAAATTCCAAACTTAATCCATACCCAAAAACATCGCCTAATACAACAAAAAATAAGAATGGAACCAAGATACACATGAATACCATCGAACACCACCATATCTAATAACTAGAAATATCTAGATCACCATCAACACAACTAATCCATCAACACATCTTCTAGAGCATCAAAGATTTCGGGAACACATCTTCCAGATCACAACCACTAATAATATCAGAGACATCAATGAAAACCATTTATATTGATATCAATGACAACCAATCAATATCACATTTATAACAATCTCCCCCTTTCTCATTGATGAAAACATCCATCAACAACAAACACATGACATTCTCTGCACAACTTTGCAACTATCTGAATCTCTCAAGATCTCTCCCCCTTTGACATCAAAAACAAAGGTGGGCATCACTCCCCCTAAGAAACTCACTCCTACTCCCCCTATGAGGAAGCACCAAGCATCAGTCCAAATAAATATATGCAAGTTGTTCATTGGACCAATGAACAACCAAATGTACAACAGTTCATACTAGGAAGGGGTATAACCCCTAAATTTTGTCGGAGATACTCAAAAGTATCTTTACATAACGCTTTTGTGAAGATATATGCAATCTTCTCTTTTGTAGGTACATACTCAAGATTTAATTTTTTATCCAACATCTTTTCCCTCAAGAAGTGATACTGGATTGATATATGCTTTATTCTAGAATTTTGTACCGAATTCTTAGAAATGTTTAATTCACTAGTGTTATAACACATAATAGAGATGGGTCCATTGAATGTTACACCAATATCCTTCAAAGTCTGCTTCATCCATAGAATCTGTGTGCAACATGAAGATGCTGCAATATATTTTGCTTCAGCTGTAGATAAAGAGACAAAATCTTGCTTCTTACTTGACTAAGAAACTAACTAGGAGCCCAGGAAGAATGTTCTACCACTTGTACTTTTCTCGTCATTAACACTTTCGGCCCAATCTACATCAGTATAAGCTGTCAGAGTGAAATCTGAATTTCTAGGGTATCACAAACCAAACTCTTCTATTCCTTTTAGATATCTGAACATTCTTTTCATTGCCACAACATGTGACTCTTTTGGTTCTTACTAAAATCTAGCCACCAAATAGACTATATACATTATATCTGGTTTGGTAGTAGTCAAATATAACAATCCTCCAATCATTGATATGTACTGACCTGCATCCGCTTTAGGGGACATGTCATCTTTTGTCAATTTGCATCTGGTGGTCATAGGTGTACACAGCGGTTTGGAGTTCTCCAACCCAAACTTCTTCAATAATTCCTTAATGTATTTAGACTGAGAAATGAAAATTCCTTTATCATTTTGATTTACTTGCAAACCAAGAAAGAAATTTAACTTGTTAATCATAGACATCTCAAATTCCTTCTACATCTCATTAGCAATTTTTTTGCACATGCCTCCATTTCCTCCAAATATTATGTCAGCAACATACACTACAACAATTAAGATTTTACCTGAATTGGTTTTGAAATATAAATTGTTGTCAATCGAACCCTTCTAAAAACCTTGATCAATCAAATACTTATCTAGCCTTCCATACCAAGCTCTAGGGTCTTGTCTCAATCCATACAAGGCCTTCTTCAATCTGCAAACAATATTCAAATCATCTTTCAACTTAAATCCTTTTGGTTGTTCAATGTAAACTTCTTTCAATTTTCGATTCAAAAATGTTGATTTTACATCCATTTGATAAACTTTGAAATCCTTAAAAGCTACAAAAGCCAAAAACATCATGGTTGCCTCCATCCGAGCAACCAAGGTATATGTCTCCTCAAAATTAATGCCTTCAATCTAACTATAACCTTTACAAACCAACCTTTCCATCTTCATCTAGCTTGTTCTCGAATACCCATTTTGTTTCAATCACATTCTTATCTACTGTTCTATGAACTAATTCCCATGTCTGATTCTTCTCAATCTGATCCAACTCTTCTTTCACTGTGTTCATCCAATTTTGATCATTGCAAGCTTCTTCTACTATTTTTGGTTCAATATTTGAAAGTAAACATAACATGACTTGTTCTTGAGCTGCTTTGCTTCTTGTGATGATACCTTTGCTCTTATCTCCAATAATATGATCAACAAAATGATTCTTCTCAACATATCTTGGGGTCTTAGATGTAGATGTCAAAGCTTCCTGAACTTCCTTTCCTTCTCCTTCTTTGATTTTCTCTTCCCTTTTCCGATCAATCAATTCATTAGATTCATATCCTGTCAATTTTTCACTCTTTAGAAGTGCCTTCATCAACCTTCACATTTGCACTTTCAACAATCTTGATCAACCTTTTGTTGTAACACTGGTATGTCTTTTTCCTTGTAGAGTATCCTAGGAACATGCCTTCATCAGCTCTGTTGTCAAATTTTTCAATATTATCTTCATCTCTCTGGATGTAGCACTTGCTTCCAAATACCTTGAAAAATTTCACTATTGGAGTTCTACCATACCATAGCTCATAAGATGTCTTTCCATGTCTTTTCTGGTATAAAATATTGTTAAGAGTGTAGACTGCAATATGAATTGCCTCTCTCCAATAGAATTTATAAAGTTATACTCCTCTAATTATTGTTTGGTTGCCTCTTGAATTGTTCGGTTTATACTTTCCTCTACACCATTCTGCTGAAGTGTTCTCAGTGCAGACAACTGTCTTTTAATACCATGTTACTCATAAAAGTTGTTAAACTCATCAAAAGCAAATTTTCCTCCTCTATCAAACCTCAAACACTTAATATTTCCGTCAACTTCATTTTCAACTTTAGCCTTGAATATTTTGAATTTCTCCAATTCTTGTGACTTCGCTCTCAAAAATGCAACCCATGACATTCTAGAATAATAATCAATCAACAACATGAAATACTTCTCACCTTGTATACTCCTTGTTTCGGTTGGACCGCATAGGTTTGTATGCACTAAATCCAACAATCTAGTGGATGAATGATCCTTTCCTCTATATGTTCCATTTGTCTGCTTTCCAACTTGACATTATCTGTAAATGTTGTTATCTAGTTTGGCTAGCCTCGATAAATCTCTCACTGCACTTGATGAACTAATCTTTATCAAGTTGTAAAAATTGATATGACACATCCTCCAGTTCCAGAGCTATCTATCATTGATCTAAGATAACAAACAATTCTTTGTAGCTCCTTCTAGTAGATACATGTTGCCACCAATCCTTTTCCTGTTGCAATAAATATTCTAGATTCTTTCAGGATCTCACAACCATCATCCTGAAAAATTACATTGTAACCACTTTCGCACATCTGTCCAACACTCAAAATATTATGATGCAAACCCTTCCCATAGTGAACATTGTTAGTATTATGCTTTCCATCAAAAGAAATAGAAGGAATTCCCACAATTTGTGTTGTTTGATCATCTTGAAATCTAACAAAACCACCATCATATTTTTCCAGTTTCACAAACTTACTTTTGTCACTAGTCATATGATTTGAGCATCCACCATCAATTAGCCATTCATTTATATATCTTCTAGCATGTAAAGCAGCAACAACAGTCTAAGGAATATCAGTCTTAGGTATATCTCTTTCTACCCAAAACAAGCAATCACCATATTCATAATCTAATTCATCATCTAAAATACTAGCACCATCTTTGACATAATAGGCTCTCTTATTAAATTTTCCTTTGCCTTCTCTAGATTTTTGTCTTGAACCTTTTTCTACACACCTAGTATCAATATGACCAATCTTTCCATATCTAAAGCATTCAAGGGGTAACATACCTTTGTATTTGTTAATGCCTTTCTTTAGTTTCCTTACAAAGTTTGCTTTCGTCTCATCTGAACTTTCATCTTTTGGATCTTCTTTAGAGGATTTAAAGGCAGACTCAGTCTTAACTTTGTCTTTTACAAACTTCCTTATCTCAAATGTTGATAGAGTACCATAAGGTTTCTCTCTGGTAAACTTCTTTGGATCATAGGTTTCTTCAATATCCGAGATCTTGTCACTATAGCTTTCCGGTCCGGACATCAGAATCTTCTCAATTATTTCTTCATCTATCAAGGTGCTGCCAAGTTCTCTGATTTCATTTACTGCACTATTAATCTTTTTAAAATAGCTAGTTATATCTTCTCCTTCTTCCATTTTCAAGTTCTCATATCTATGCTTAGTTGTTAGCTTCTTTGATAATTTGACTTTGTCATTTCCTTCATAGATATCTCTCAACTTTTCTCAAACCTCATAAGTAGTATTCAATGAAATAACCTTTGTCAATTCAGTCTTTGATAAAGCACTAAAGATAGGATACCTTGTCTTTTCATTCTCTTCATAAGCTTGAATCTCATATGGAGTGGTAAGACCATTTTCCGGTTGAACATACTTAGTTTCCACTGCTTTCCAAGTGTTGTATCCCAAAGTGATCAGGTAGCCTCTCATCTTCACTTTCCAAAAACTATAGTCAAATTATTCAAAGATAGGAATAGTTAATTTATATGTCATCAAATCAGTATCTACCTCAAGCGATTAAGCTCTTCTCCAAGGAACCAAAGATCTGATACCAATTGTTGAATAGTCGAGCAATTAAGAGGGGGGGTGAAATGGTTGATAACTTAAATTGATTTCTTCTACTTATTTGCACACCTAGAGTAACCAATAAAATTAATTAAGACAGATATAGCAAGAAAATGTAAACATACAACTAGATATATGACGTGGAAAACCCAATAAGGGAAAAACCATAGAGAATGTTAGTTCTCAATATAAAACATGGGTTAAGGTGATTTTTACAAAGGGTGGCTCATTGCTAGAATGCTCATTGCAAGAGGCTCACTGCCCAGAAAAAGACTCACTATCGAAGAAACAAAGAGAGAAAGAAAGAATCCACCACTGTATCATAATTTGCAAAATTGGACTACTTTTGGTGCCTCAATACCAACACACTTTCACATATCTCCAATAATCAAATATTTCCTTTCCAATCTTGCATATCTTTAATAACAATGTCACACTTTTTCACACTAACACATCCAAAAAATCCTCATATATATAATATCTCTGGGAAGCATAATCTTCCAAGTCAGCCAAGACAAAGATCTAAAATAGGTCAACACTAAACATTTCGGTGGTGGGAAGGAATGATAAGTAGACCATACGACAACACACATCAATGGCCAGATCAACACGTTAGTGTGATTACAAATTCCGGACCTAAATCATGACTCACACACTACACCAAAGCCGCTACACATCCTTGAATTTCAAACTTGATCTGGACCCAAAAATAATTTCCCAATACAACAAAAATAAGAATAGAAGCAAGATACACATTAATACCATCGATCAACACCTTATTCGATAACCAAAAATATCTGGATTACCATCAACACAACTAATCCAACAACACATCTTCTAGAGCATCATCTTCTAGATCACCAACACCAAGAATATTAGAGACATCAATGACAACCAATCAACATCACATTTGCAACATATTTATCTATCCCTACCTCTTTCTATATTTGTCTACTTCTCTATCATCTCAACATCCTCTCTCTATCACTCTCCCCCCCTTTTTATCTATTTATATATCTCTTTTCATCTTTCTCTTTGTCTCCATATCTCTCTCATTCATATACTCTCTCTCTCCCTATTTATATATTTGTATCTCTCACATTCACTTGCACACTCCTTGTTTCTCCCTCCATATCTCTCTATCTCCCCCCTCCTCTCTCTCCCTCTATTACATGTCTCTATCACCTCATTCACCACTCTCTCTCTCTCTCTCTCTCTCTCTCTCTCTCTGTATATATATATATATATATATATATATATCCCTCTTCCCATCTCTCTTTATAAATCACTTCCTATATTGTTATCTTTATATCTCTACATCTTTCCCTCTCTCATCGTCTCCCTTGTTCTATCTCTATTTCTCCCTCTCCCTATTCCTCTCTCTCTCTCTCTCTCTCTCTCTCTCTCTCTCTCTCTCTCTCACACACACACACACACACACACACACACACACACACCCACCTCTTATTTCTCCCCCCTATATCTTTATCTCTATATCTCTAGGTTTCCCCTCTCTATCTCTCTCTATTAATTTTATTTGTCACCCTTTTCTCTCTTTCTTTTCTCTCCATCTCTTTCTTTGTCTCTCCTTCCCCATATCTATCTATATCTCATTGTTTACACCTTTCTCTCTTATTCTTTTCATCTCTCCTACTCTCTATCTCCCTCTCACTCCCTTATGTCATTTCTTGAAATTAAATTTGAAAAATATAGAAATATATAAAACCACTTTGAGGGGTTCACCTCCAATAATTAGCTAATAACATATGAATTCAAATTATAGATAATATGATGCTTTGAGAGAAACATCTCCACCTTTATTTATAAGCTAACTATGTAAGGACATACCCCTTCATCTTAACTAATAGGGATTATGGTATTAAATAATATTTATGTTACAGTTAGCCATGTCACAAGTGTTCAATCTTATTATACTTGGGAATATATAATATATCATATTAGCACCATACCATACTCCTCTCTTTATCTCTTTATATTATATCCTCTATCACACCATCTCTCTCTATCTCTCTCTATCACACTATTCTACTATATATTGTGGACTCTATTTATCGCTCTCTCTCTCTAACCTATTTCTCTTCGGCCTCTATACTTCTCCTATGTATCTCTCCCCATCTCTCTCTCCCTCCCTCCATATCCACTATCTATCTCACTACCTCTACATCTCTTCCCCTTTCTCTTCACATATATCTCTATCTCTCTATCTCCATCTCCCCCTCTCTCTATACCTCCTTACAACTCTATCACTCTATCTCACCATCTATATATCTCTTTATCTCCCCATCTTCTTCTATATATCTCTATCTCTTCCTCTCTATCTTTCCTCCCTATCTCCCTATCTCTCTATCTTTATCTCTCCCTCTACCTCTATCTATCTCTCTATTTGTCTACATATTTCTCTCTTGATTTATCTGTTGGAAGAGTGTTGCAAATATGTGCTTGAGAGATGTGTTGTCATTGATGTCAACATATTTCTCTATTTGAGGCAGTGATGTAGTGAAGTTCAGTGAGTTAGTTTGTTCAACATAGTAAGTATGATGAAGATCAGAGTTTGCAAATTAAAGGGTTTGTAGAGGGTTGTTTTTAGTTGATTCAGCTCAAGTTTCAGAGGTCTGCATGGAGATTTCATTGAATTATGGGTGTCTATGTTGTGGCTGGTTTTTCAGTTGTAGCTGGTTTTTCAGTTGATCTGCATTGCTCCATATAGTAATATCTTGTTCTGCGGATTTGGAAGTATGTTTGGGATGTTGATGTGTGTCCTCAATTCAAGTGGTTTGTGGTTTGGAGGTTCGCTAGTCATTTTTCAAGGTTGACAGTCATTATAGTTAGTGTTCCTAAGGTTCGGTATGAAGATGTTGGTGATTCTAGTAATTTGTGTCGATGTGGATGTTGCTATGACAATTCATGATGCTTGTGGATATCTTTGGATCATGTGCCTTTTGTGTTGGTGGTTTGCATTGATCATTGAGCTTGTAATTGATGTTTTTCTCTAGTACATTGATGTTCTTCATGTTCTTGGCCAACCAGATGCTTCTAACATGTTGCAGATGTTTGAGGCATAATTCCTAGAGGTGTAACGTGTTAGAGGCAAAATATTTGGGACCGACATTGCTTGGTCCACATGTAATATTGTGTTGAGTATGGTAGTATTTTTTGTAATTAGGTGGTGAGTGTTGAGCCAACCTTGATGATTTATCCAAGTTTGATGTCATGTACAAATAATTGTAATAAATTTGTATTCCAGTGTGATGGTAGAGGTGTGTGGATGAGTGAGTGTGTATGTGCGCTAAATGTATACATCTTTTGAAGGAAGAGAAGAAGTGTGAAGAAGAAAGTTGTTTTGTACTTCAATGAGATTGAACCGAGCATTAAGGAGATTCTATTTCTCAATTCATGATTTATGGATGTGATCCATTATTGTTTGTAGGCAGCGAGCCTCCCTTTTGACAATGAGCCTTCTTATTTTGAGCAGTGATCTCTAGGTAGTGTGCCTGAATGCATGTGCATTCCCCATTGTAATACTTCCAACAAAGTCTACCTATATTGTGGGTGTATCCCCACAGTGGTTTTTCCCCTAATAGGGTTTTCCATGTACAAAAATCTTGGTGTTATGTGTGTTTATGTTGTGTTGCTAATTTATGCTTTCATGTTTATTTATCATATCTAAGAATAATCTTAAGTTGAGTGAGTTTTTGTGACAACTGATTCACCCCCCCTCCTTTCAATTGTCTGCCCTATTTCCATCATTATCTTTATATCCACCTCTATTTTTCTATCTAGAAATGTCTTCCTCTTTCTATGCATTCATCTCTCTCCCTCTCCCTCTTCCTAGAACTATATCTATATCTCTTTGCCTTTCTATCTCTATCTCCATATTTCTTCTTCTAACTATCCCTCTATTGCTATTTTGTTATTCTTCATATCTCTCGACCCCTATATCTCTCCCTCTCTACCACTCTCTATACATCAAGTTTTTTTATCTAAATCTTTATCTATCTACGTCTCCCTCTCTCTCCTTCTCTATATGTTTATTTCTTATATCTCTATCCATCCCCCCCCCCTCTCTCTCTCTCTCCATATCCATCTCCACCTCCACACGCACACACATCTCTATCTTCCTTGCTATCTTTATCTCAATACCCCTCTCTCTCTTGCTCTTTCCTATTCCATCACTCCCTCTTTCTATCCCTATCCCCCTCTGTCTCTCCCTCTCTCCCTATTACAAATATAATATGAGCCTACTAGTAATGGAGCTTGATTATCTTCTTGTTTTAGAGGTTTTGTTTCAGTCATGTTTGGATCCCTATAAGTAGATGAATAGTTGATTGGAACCCATCACTTCTAAATTAAAAGCTTTTATGCCAAAAAAAATCATTTTCTTGATGACTTATTGTGTACACATAAAATTGGCTATGAGCAATTAAATATGTTTATTTATTTAATATTTATTCTTCTATTAAATAGTTTTTGATTAATTAAAAATAGGTTTTAAGGGACCCGAAACCCATTTACATACGAAAGATATTCAGGAGAGAAACAAAACACAACGTCTGCAAAAGACCAGCAAAAAAACCAGCAACAGAGAAAAGGACAGCAAGAGGCCAGCAAGAAATTGACCCCAAGCCCAGCATGAAAAGAAATCTAGAAATTCTTCATGGTTTCTTCAGCATTCTGCACCAAGAGCATCATTGCCTTAGCCACTTCCCTCAAGTCGGTATTTTCCTGAGCAATCTGACTTTCTTTCATCTTCATGTCCTTCTCTGCCGTAGTCTGCCCGGTTCTGCGCCTAGGGGTCTGGTGGCTTAGGCTGGAAGTAGGAGCATCTTCAATAACTACCAGGTTCTTCTCTTGGTTTTTCTTTTCCAGATGATTCACCAGCGCATTCATATTCTGGGATGAGACTTTAAGAACCTGGAGGCTGTGGTTCATAAGGCTTTTCAAGGCTTTCTCGTTTCGAGCCATTCGGGCATTGACATTGTCCTTATCCTCCTCCACCCATTCCTTCATGATTTTATTCTTCTATTAAATAGTTAATTTGAAAAGATTAATTTATTTAATTCATTTCATATTCTTCTATTAATTAATTTAATTAATTTTTTTTATTAATTAATTCATTTATCCTTTCTTCTAATCAATTAATTAAATATCTTATATTTAATTATACTTATGTCCACTATCCTATAGTCTCATCAATTAAATAATTTCTTAAATATTTAATCTTCATTTTCCAAATCACCTTCATCTCCACATCACTTCTTCTTTTCCAACTCATCAATCATGTGGCTAAGATATTAATATTTTTAATATTAATATGCATCATTATCTCCAACTTCCAAATTTGTTCTTCAAATAATGTGTACGTACACACATTCCTCAACCTCCCTATATTTTCTGCAACTTTCCTACATCTTTGGAGGGAGTTGAGTTCACTTGTTCTCTTATCCCTAAATCTTCTCCAACTATCTTATATTCTCTCAAGTCTTCTTCTCAGTCAAGGTGAGATGAATGACACTTGACTTCTCCTTCCACCTTTTCCTCCATCCTGTAGGTGTAGGAGGAACATCTTCAACCTTTCTCTCTCACACTCAACCTCTTGCTCATAGCCATCCAAATTGCAAGATTTAATCAAGACCGTTGATCTCTGCCACCTAAGATCATGCACTTAAAAATCTATAAATAGAGGTCTCCTAAGCCATTTTTGAAACTAATAGCTAATCTTATAGTTAATGAGGAGTCTTTATCTTTGCATTCATGACTTTATTTGCTTAGCATTTTTAGAGTTATTTTTGAGCAATTTAGCATAAATCATTATCATAGTTTAGTTTTGCATATCATATCAATTACCAGTCCATTCCACACTTGCCATCTTCGAAGCTACCAGTGCTTGTCTGAGAGTGAAATCATCTGCAATCAAGAACAATGGGGTTAGGACACAATGAGACATAAATCATGAAGGTATAATCTTTTATTTGCTTTTTCATGTCATGTTGTTTCATTGGTTGAAGCTTGAGTTATATTTGTATGATAGACTAATGAGTTTGCAGGTTTAATCTTTGAGGTGAAACTTAAGTCGATAACTTATCAATTGGCCTCATGTACTTCGCATATGTATGCAGGTAGAAAATATACCAATTTTTTTCCTAATTGACCTTTCACACCTCTTCGGGGTACCCATTGCACACCAAGATGCGATTGCTAGTTTTTATATATAAAAAAATACATTTAAAAAAAAGCACAAATCTATTTTTTTTGTTGTTGGTAAATATTGTATTTGTATTAATATAGAAAAAGAATACAAAAACTATAATGTATTAACAGAGATTGATCATCTCTCTTAGAGATCAACAAATTCAAAAGACTATATCTAGTCCTTTTCCCTTGGTTATTTGTCTCTAAACCATCCCAAAAATTTACATTTACACATATACATAAATATATATAATGAATATACAACCATCTCGCCAAAAAATAATATAACAAAAGCCACCTGCATGTTAACAACTATTACCCTACTAGCACAATCGCCTTGCCTTTCCCACCAGAAGACTCCCCTTGTTCATTTGTTGTTCTAAGTTGCTCATCTTCCATATGCGACTTTGGAGGAAAGCCAATCCAAAGGGATTGGCCTGTTTTCTTCTTCTCACCCTTCAGTCTACTACATTGCCTTTAGGTAGTCCTTCACCCCTATCATGCCAACTTGGGCTGAATCCCATTGGACTTCCTTGCTACTGTTTGTGCTCCTAACAAGGAATGGGCATAGGGGTGGGATGAATTCACTCATGTGGATCCATACACCACCTGGGCAGACAAAACCTTGCCCATCTCGCACCATTTCCATGAAGCTTTCAAAACCTCCCCACCATTCTTCTCAGACACAATTCTCCACCATCCGCCAAACTAATTTCTTTGACTCTAACTCAAAGCACCACATCATGATCATGGATGCAACATCAACATTGCAACAATACTTGAAGGAGGCATTCACATATTCCTCACCAAGAATGATCTTGACACACGTCAAGAAATCCTTGTCATCAAACCTGAAGATGTTTGAGAGCCTCTTGTCTAATATCGACCCCCACTAAGCCACCATTGGCTTTGAGGCCATTAGTGAGGATTTAGCCTCCATCGTTTTAGCATAGAGTAAAATTATTTTTCCTACGTCTCACAAGTTTTCTAAAAGGACAATCTGAAATGGCTTCTACCATCTTCATAAGGAAGACTCAAAACCCCACGTACTATCTGCCACCCAAGATCAATGAATGACAAATGCTTTACAATTAAGATCCCACTCATCTGTAGCCATTTAATATCCAACTCGACAAGGTCCTAAAATGGACAAAATATTTCGTGTTAAGCCATCTAGAACATTGACCAACCATAATCCTCCATCACTTGCAAAACCCGTACATCCACTAGGGATATTGCCACCTAAATGTCAAGTGTGACGAAGCCAACAATGTCGCAAAATTCACCATAGGTCACAACAAAATTTGGATTAAATCCCAACGGGTTGGACACCTCAGAGCAATTAATCCACCATCCTTCTTAATGGCCATGAGCCTAGACAAGAGGCAAGGGGAATATTCCAACTCCGAATTCCAATTCAAGCCCAAGCTTCTCAAAACAAAGACCATTTGAAATCAAATTTTTTCAATCGCTTGACTGTTAGGGTAACATCTAATAACTTGTGTCATACCTTCTAGGATTTCAAAAGCTTGATTAGCACAAGCATCCGCCTCCTGATTTCCTTCCCTTCTTATATGGGACACCTGAAACTTTTGAAAGGTGGCAAGTAGATGTCTTATTGATTGGATATCTTTGTTATTTTTCTAGTGTTCAACTCCGCCCTTAAGAGTAGCATGGATAATAATCCGTGAACCACCTTCTAAATGGATATTGGCAATTCCCGATAATCTTGCCAATTGAACAAGGAAAGAAGCTTTAGTCTCCACAACATTTGTTTGTACCCTTTCCTAGGTTTTGGAAACATTTGACAATCAAATTTCCTTTGTCGTCTCTTGCAATACATCCTACACTTGAAGGACTCAGGTTACCCCTAGCCGCACCATCAAAATTAATATTGACCCATCCTTGATCTGGAGGTTTCCACATTGTCTTGCTGTCTAAATTGTGAGAAGGATTAACCCTTGAAAGCCCATTAATGAGCTAACACAAATCTATTTTAATCACTATTTGTTTTTTATTAGAAAAGCAGGGATTAAAGGCCCTTACCCTTTACATCGAAGATGGGTGCTCACCCCAAAAATCTATTTTAATCACCATTTGTTATTATAATTCAAAAATTACATATTATCATTAAAATTTTGGAATTTACAATAACATATATTTAATTAATAGAACGTTTACTTTTATAACAAGAACGCAAAGCGTCAAGTTCCTACCATTAGAAAAAGGAGAGTAATAGATAAAGAGATAGAAAGATGTAGAGGTAGAGGTAGAGGTAGAGGTAGAGATAAAAATAGAGAGATATAGATAAGAAGATAGACATATAGGGAATAAGATGTATAGGGGGAGATAAAAGTAGAGAGATATAGAGAGAAATAGATAAAAAGAGATAATTGTATAGGGAGAGGTAGAGATAAAGAGGAAGAGATAGCTACATATAGATGGAGAAATAGAGCTACATGTGGTACTATGATAGAAGAATACAGAGAGTCGACTAGAGCGAGAGAGAAATATAGGTAGAGAGAGAGGAGAGGGGGAGAGGAGAGAAGTTATTGTTATCAAACTTTAATCTAAGTAGTGAAATTAAATTAAAATTCCTTTTTAATATTTGAAAATAATATTACCAAAATTTAGTTAAAATATTCTCGTGGTTGAAAAGATTTATTTCTAAATATTGAAAATGAGTGCTACTAGAATATAAAAAATAATGTTTTAAAATTTTATCCATAATTCAACTAAAATTAAAAATTTATTACAAAATTTATATAATATGTTGATTGAGTTATCATGTCACTATATACATTGGAATATTTGTAAATGGATATATAGAATAAACTTATTTATAAATTTAATCTTTCAATTGTTAATTTTTTTTTATAAAATTACAAATTGTTACTTTCTAATTATTCATTTTTAAATAATTAAAATAGATGTTAAAATTGACTATAATTATTTTTGAACCACAATTCTTAATAAAGATGAAAATTAGTCCAAGGGGTTGAGCTTAATTGGTTAAAACAATGGGTTCTCACATCCAATCAAACATAATAATAATAATAATCGGCTTCGCCCTATTACCTACCAAAAAAAAAAAAAAATGAAAATTAAAAAATAATAAATTAATAAATCAATATTAACAAATTATAAAATATTATAAAATTAAACTCTACTCCAAACAGAACATTTTAAAAATATACAAAATAAAATTTAAATTTAAAATTATAAGTAAAACTAAATTTTAAAAAGTAAAAAAATGAAATACAATCTATCAAAAAATTTAAAATAAATATTTTTAAAAAGAATATAATGAAAAATCAAATATTTATATTGGTTAATTTTTTTTTAAAATATAATTTAATTATTAGTAAAAAATTATGAAAATAAAAATATTTATTATAAATTTAACTATAATACAAATGGAATAGAGGTGGCTTCATTTTATAGATGAAGTACGTTTTGGTTATTAATGAGAGTTAAATGCATTTACGTAAGGTATGAGCAATTGGAACGTAAACCGAGATTAATAATTGAAGTAAATGTCTAAAGTTTGGAAACTTATTATTATTTTTAAATAAAAGCAAATAAATATAATTTTTACACTACTGTTACTCCTATTAGCCAATAAGAAAACAGACAAATAATTTTATTTAAATCATTTAAATATACATAAATATAAAAACTATAGAATGACACTCAAATTTTTAAAACTCTGGAAAATGATTGAACAGTTAAAAAGGGAAAATGCATCGAACGGATGCATATGTATCCTGCTCTCGGCAGGAACAAATAATAAAAATAACAATTTATAAATTTATTAGCCTATAGTATATATCATTTTTACCATTCAAATTTCCCAAGTAGCAGCTTTCACCGGGGAAGGTGTCTCACGCCGGGGAAAACAACTTTCACGCAGATGAAACATTCTTCGCCCCACGCCTGAAAATAAAGTATAATTCGCAACCAATAGCTTCGTTTAAAAGGCTGCAAAAATCTTGTCTTGAGGCAGCAGCTGGAGGGAGAGTGGTTCTGATTCGTTTCATTTTAAAACAAATTCTGCTCTGGTAGGATTTCGTAATAACTTTCCTGCAACTCTGCCCATTATTTCACATCAGCATCGTTGACAGCACAACTCAATTTGTGAAGAATCTTTAGGTAAGTCAAAACAATTCTGTTGTTATCTGTTAAATAAATGGCATTAGTTCTGTGGTTTTATCTATGGCTATTTTCATATATGATATTATATAATACCTAGTGCTATATTCCTATTGATTTCTTCACGTAGATATATTTTGAACTGTGAAATGAATTTTACGTTTATTTGGTGGTTTTAATTCTAATTTTTTAAATTTTGTTTTCCTCGCTCATGAGGTTATTTTCGTGACAATTTTCCTTGAGAGAATTATTTAGTATTGAATGGATATCAGCTACTGCTGATGCTGCAAATGCAATCGTTGCCAGAGCTATTATCACATAAAGTGAATAGTAAAAGATCAGATAATTTTTGTTTGTTAAATTTATCACATTCTTCTTCACAAACCTTATACATTGTACAGCATATTTCTTCATAGTTTTGTGCCATTATACTGGCTCTTGTAATTTAAAGACCGAATGTCACTAGGCAAGGGGTTGGTGTGTGTAATGCCCCCTTCTTAAGCACTATTAGCTTGTTGACCGTTAGCCTACTTAGCGGGGCAGGTTGCTGTAGGCTAATGAGTTAGGGTTAGGGAACTGTTGGGGTTTGTTGACCATTCAATCTAATTAATCTGGTGTTATCAAGTGTTGCTTTGAGCTCTATCAGTTAAGATTTACATGATGACACATTCTGAACACTTTGTCCGTTTTTACTATTTTTAGTTAATGATAGTTTGGACACCAACTTGCTCAGTTGGCAGTGTTATAGTCGGCAATTGCATTAAATGATGGCATTATTTTAAATAATGTTAAAATATTAAAGTCAAATTAAATAGTTAATTTAATATTTTTGATTAAGGGATAAATAGGTTTTGAAGGGGCCCCAAAACCCTTTACAAGAGACCACAGTGGGTTAACTGCAACATAAGAAAAGATAGGAAAAACCAGCAGCACAACAGCAATGAAACAACCTACCACAAGGCAGGCTCCAAAAAAACAAGAGCCAAAGGCCCTAAACAACTAACCAGACACCCAAACAAAGCGATCAAGCCTCCAGCATCCTAAAGAAATCAAACAATTAGAAAACTGGAGCAGTGGGTTTTGAAAAGGCTCCCATAACCTTTAAATGTAAAACTGGGATAAGGGCAGTAAAAACCCCCTTACATCAACTCCTTGAAGCATAAATCCTTGGTATCAAGAGCCCTCTCACAAAAGCTTAGACCAAAAGAGGGTAGAGCCCAACAAAACCAACAACCCCCATAAAGAATCTCCACCTCTATAGGAGAATCGCAATTAGACTCTGGGGATAGGATGATAACATCCTTCTTACAGCTAAACCACAACTACATAGGCAAAGTCGAGCGATCAAACCAAAGGGAAAAGAACCAGCGAAATGAGGACCAGCCCTTAGAGGAAACCTCCTCTATGTCATCCTCCTTAGGCCCCTCAGAGGCAACCTCCTCTATGTTAGCCTCTAGAAAATCTTCACCAAAACTAGCAAACTTCATTTCACCAAAAACACCATCTTCTTTAGCACTCAACGCAAACCCAAGCATCCAGGGAGTATATTTAATTCAGCATTATTTAATTTAATAAAGCGACTTATATTTGGCACCTAGGGAGTAATGTAATTTTAAAATATTAAATAAATTGATCACTTAAGAGTGGGCGCCAACATGGGAGACATAATGTGATAATAAAGTAAAATAAAATTTTACAAACCCTAAAAGTGGCGTGGGGTCTTGGGGTGAATAAAAAGGCATTTTGGAGCTCATTTTTTAGTATGTATGATTTGGAATTTGATAACAAAACTCTGTTGGAGTGAACTTGTTCATCCTTTGGCTTTGTGAGGACAAAAACATTAACAAAAAACTTCTTCTTCATTTGTGAAAGATCTAACCTGAAAGATTAATTGGTGGTTTCATGCAAGAATCACATTTGGGCTTTATCTGAGATTATTTTGCTGGTATCAATAGAAGATTCAAAGTGCAAATTTCCAGAAGCAAGGAGGGCAAATTTGGTTGAATATTTATTGCTTATTTCACCTCTCATTGCTGGCCGCTACTCTTCCCTAGCTGGCCGTACTCTTTCTTGGGGATGTGGTTGACCTAGGCTTGGCCTCTAGGGTTTTGATGTAGTTTTGGCAAAGCAAATGGAATGTCTAGGGTTGGAAATCGATCATGCTTTCTATAGGAGGTGTTGGAGCTGGTTATTTTGTATTTTGATATCATATTTGGTGATTTATTTGCTGATTTCAGACACATATTGGTCTCATTCGGTATTTGCAGAAAATGGGTATGTGTGTATTGTGATTTTGAAGCATTTTGGCTACCTAGGTAGTGTTCATTTTGATGTTATATTGTAATCCAAATTCTGAAATCAAATCTGAAACTATTTCTAGTTGTGTGTATTTTGAATATTGTGATTTGAAGTGTTATTTCTTAAAAAAAAGTTGCAAATAGTCTATTGCAACTGTTAATGTAATAGCGACGGTCAGTATCCTTCAGGCCGACATAGAGAACTAAATTGTCTAGTTGGCCTATCGGCCTTGGACAATTTAGTCATAACGATTTGCTAATGTGCTGATTATGTGTGTTATGTCTAAACCACCACCCTTGGATTATAAGACTTATTAAGATGTAAACTTTCCCTAACTAAAGTCGTGTTAATTAAATATAAGTGAAGAGATATGATTGTTAATAAGGAGCCAACTCTTGAAGGAGACGTGTTGGTTGACATATCCAATGTGTGGGTATATAGTTCGGTTCTTCTTCTCTTCCAAGACATACAATCAACAATCATTTCCAGCAGTTCATATCATCTTCCTACAGTGGCTCGAATCATTCAAGAAGCAGATCGTGTTCTCTCCATAAGCATCGAATCATCTTACCTTCAGCAGATTCACAACTCTCCTTCAGCGATTCATATTGTGTATATCTCCAACAAGATCATCTACAGCAGTTTGAGAATTTATCAAGGAAGATCGAGCTCATTGCAGATCATACATTCTATATAGCAGATTGGATTTTCTATATAGCAAATTGTTGTCATACATATATAGCTTCAAGTGTGAAGCAAATTCCTTGTAAAGTCTCTTGACATAACTGAGATAATAAAGACATATTTCATTGCTGGGTTTTTCACCTTCAAGAGGAAGGTTTTCCAAGGTAAATTCTGTGCATTTGTGTTTGATTTACTGTCTATCTAATCTGATCACTAAAATTAACATGGTATTAGAGCCACGATGAAAGAAAGATTGTGATTAGATTTTCTACAACTTCTAAGCATTCTCTCCTCTCTCTCTCCTTCAAGTAGTATCTACTAAGCCTTGAAAATGGTAAACGGTCTTAAAGTTGACGATAGGCTTGAAGGCACATCTAACTTCACCTCATGGAAGTTTAGAGTGCTCAGTGCACTTGAAGAAAATGATCTTCTTCAATTTGTGGAGGAAAAAGATTTATGTGGTCCAATGTCAATTCCATCCCTAAGTGGATGTTTTTATTATGTAACTTTCATAGATGACTACTCTAGGAAGACTTGGATTTATTTCTTAAGGTCTAAAGAGTCTGATGAAGTCCTAGGTAGGTTTAAAGAGTTTAAAGCTCAAGTAGAAAATTTATCTGGAAAGAGAATTGAAGTTTTAAGGTCTGATAATGGAGGTGAGTACACCCTGGGTAGCTTTTGTGATTTCTGTATTGAGGCAGGGATCAAGAGGGAGTTTTGTGTCCCTTACAACCCTCAACAAAATGGGGTTGTAGAAAGAAAGAACAAATCCATTGTTGAAGCTGCAAAAGCTATGATTCATGATCAAGACCTTCAGACTTTTCTATGGGCAAAAGCCTCTAGAACAGCAGTGTATGTTCATAATAGATGTGCTTACCGGATATTGCAAGATATGACTCTTGAAGAAGCCTTTTCAGGGATTAAGCTTGATATCAGTCACCTGAGAATCTTTGGTTGTCCTGTGTATGTTCATATTCCCAAGGACAAGAGGACCAAGTTGGAACCTTCTGGCAAGAGAGGGATATTTGTGGGCTACAGTGAAACCTCCAAAGCCTACCGTTTTTACATTCTTGGTCAGAAGCAAATAGAAGTAAGAAGGGATGTCACATTTGAGGAAGATGTTGCATTTAGAAAATCAAAGGGTTCATGCATGGAGATAGATGATGAAAATCACGACACTCCTCAAGACATGGATGTTGATCATGTTCCTGAGATTCAAAGGAGTCTATAGAACCTGAAGTGAATGATGATTCAATTGAACTTTTGGATCCTACTAATGGGCCTAGAGATATTGCTATGACTCAAAAGAGACCTCTATGGGCAAGAAACACTATGTAGGAGGCAGAACAGTTTGCAGCTCCTAGAGGCACATTTAGAGAAAGTAAAAGACCACATAGATTCTCTAGCTATGTTGCATTGATGTGTAGTCTTATTGAGACTGAACCTTCCAGTGTTGAGGAAGCCTCAAAACAACAAGTTTGGAAAGATGCAATGGATGAAGAGCATCAATCCATTATCAAGAATGATGTGTGGGATATTGTTCCTAGACTAGAAGGGAATTCCGTTGTATCTTCCAAGTGGCTGTACAAGATTAAGCATGTAGCTGATGGAAGCATTGAAAAATACAAGGCTAGATTTGTGGCTCGTGGTTTCTCTCAGAAAGAGGGAATAGACTATGAAGAAACATTTGCTCTTGTTGCTCGCTATACTTCCATCGGGATCATCATTGCCATTGCAACAGCGAAGGGATGGAAGTTACATAAGATGGATGCGAAGACAACTTTTCTCAATGGTGTAATTGAGGAAGAGGTCTACATCGAGCAACCTGAGGGGTTCATGATTCATGGGAAAGAGTCTCATGTGTGCAAATTGAAGAAAGCCCTATATGGCCTTAAATAGGCGCCTCGTGCTTGGTATGAAAGAATTGACAGATACTTAGTGGGTTTGGGGTTCTACAAGAATGATGCTGATCCGAACCTTTACTTAAAGGTATTTAATGGTGATATGTTGATCTTGGTACTTTATGTTGATGACCTATTTGTTGCCAAAGAATTCATAGATGCAAGAAGGAGTTGACTTTAGAATTCAAGATGAAGGACTTAGGACTCATGCACTTCTTTCTAGGTTTGGAAGTTTGGCAGAGGCCCAATGAGATTATTCCAAGTCAAGGAAAATACACCATTGATATCTTGAAGAGATTTGGAATGATAGATTGCAAATCTATGTCCACACCGATGGAAACTAACTTGAAGAAATTGAGGGAAGTTGCAGCTAGTTCAGATCTTGTGGATCCTACTATGTACAAACAGTTGATTGGATCCTTGATGTATCTTGTCAACACTAGACCAGACATTTGTTATGCAGTTAGTGCACTGAGTCAGTTCATGTGTGAACCGAGACAAATACATCTAGTTGCAGCCAAGCATATCTTGAGATACTTGTTTGGCACAATTAGATATGGCTTGAAATACTCTTCCAGTGTGGACCCAAATTTAGAAGGCTATTCTGACTCTGATTGGGCAGGGAGTGTTACTGATCGAAAGAGCACCTTTGGTTGTTGTTTCGGTTTGGGATCTACTATGATTTCTTGGTGTAGCAGGAATCAATCTTTAGTGGCACTAAGCACAACAGAGGTAGAATACATTGCAACACGTGTGGCAACTCGTGAAACAGTGTGGCTTCGGATGCTCCTTGCAGGATTGTTTGGACAATCGTTGGAGCCTACTACTATTCATTGTGATAACCAAAGCTGTGTGAAGCTTTCAGTCAATCCAGTGTTCCATGACAGAACAAAGCATGTTGAGATTTAGTACCACTATATCAGAGATATGGTACAGAGGAATGCTGTTCAGTTGAGATACATTTGTATTGAGGAGCAGACTACTGACATTCTCACCAAGCCTCTTGCCAAAGTGAAGTTTGT
This sequence comes from Cryptomeria japonica, assembly GCF_030272615.1. Classification (NCBI taxonomy): domain Eukaryota; kingdom Viridiplantae; phylum Streptophyta; class Pinopsida; order Cupressales; family Cupressaceae; genus Cryptomeria; species Cryptomeria japonica. The sequence goes on from NC_081409.1 coordinate 591,767,013, forward strand.
GTATTTTCGAGACAAGCTTGGAGTTGTGGAGAATGAAGCCCTTGCTGAGAGGGAGTCTCAGCTTCAGTGATTACTTGAAATGTATTATAATGCATTCTTCTCTACGAGAGAGAAGTTTGAGGTGCAAGCCCTTGTTAATGCATTTTTCTATGTGAGAGAGCAGTTTGAGGTGCAAGCCCTTGTTAATGCATTCTTCTTTGTGAGAGAGAAGTTTGAGGTGTAAGCCCTTGTCCCATCCTCTGCGAGTAGGCATGGTGGATCCACCCTCTGCGAGTAGGTATGGTGGATGTCATGTGAGAGACTCCATGACTTGGCACTTGTGTTTATTCACCCTTTGGGAGTAGCCATGGTGAACATCATCACGTTGAGTGTCTCCGTGATGAGCACTTGTGTTCCTTTGCTTTTCCATACATGGGTGCAGCCATGATAAACCACCCTCTGGGAGTAGCCATGGTGGATGTCACTATGTGACTCAGATATTGAGAAGGATACCTCCTTAGCTAAGAGGGAGTGTTAATGTAATAGCGACGGTCAGTATCCTTCAGGCCGACATAGAGAACTAAATTGTCTAATTGGCCTATCGGTCTTAGACAATTTAGTCATAACAATTTGCTAATGCGCCGATTATGTGTGTTATGTCTAAATTGCCACCCTTGGATTATAAGACGTATTAAGATGTAAACTTTCCCTAACTAAAGTCGTGTTAATTAAATATAAGTGAAGAGATATGATTGTTAATAAGGAGCCGACTCTTGAAGGAGACGTGTTGGTTGGCATATCCAATGTGTGGGTATATAGTTCAGTTCTTCTTCTCTTCCAAGACATACAATCAACAATCATTTCCAGCAGTTCATATCATCTTCCTACAGTGGTTCGAATCATTCAAGAAGCAGATCACGTTCTCTCCATAAGCATCAAATCATCTTACCTTCAGCAGATTCGCAACTCTCCTTCAGTGATTCATATTGTGTCTATCTCCAATAAGATCATCTACAACAGTTTGAGAATTTATCAAGGAAGATCGAGTTCATTGCAGATCATACATTCTATATAGCAGATTGGATTTTATATATAGCAAATTGTTGTCAACTTGTCATACATATATAGCTTCAAGTGTGAAGCAAATTCCTTGTAAAGTCTCTTGACATAACTGAGATAATAAAGACATATTTCATTGCTGGGTTTTTCACCTTCAAGAGAAAGGTTTTCCCAGGGTAAATTCTGTGCATTTGTGTTTGATTTACTGTCTATCTAATCTGATCACTAAAATTAACAGCAATATCTATTTCTGTATCTTTTTCTACATGCAAAGACAAACTTAAATCAGAAAATATACAAAAAATAAAATATAAGGGTGTTGTGATGCCCCCATCAACAACTTTAGTTATAGTAACAATAAAATGATCAAGGGTGGCAACCTTGATAGTAACTTCCATTAGTTAGAAGTTAGCAAGGGTAGTCGTACAGCAGATTAATAGTTAGAATACATGAGTGAAAGAATAAGATGTTAGGAAGCCGCGTGGTCTTGTAAATAAGACGGTGTCCTAGTTACCTTAGGAGGAATAAGAGATTAACGTATTATCCAACCATCAAGGAATAAAGACTTGCAAGCATCCAGGTTCTCGTGATAATGATCTCGCTAACAAGTCTCTCACCATATGAGGATCCAGAAATCAGTTAAAAGTTATCAGTGGTAACAAACGTGCATCAGAGATAAATCCAGAATTATGTACATCCGATTTGTGTAAGCAAGATCACAAGTCTGTCAGCATAGCATATACACATCAGTATGTCATCAAGAGATCTTCAAACCAGCATCCTTAGGATGATGATCAGATCCGTAAAAACTTCAGCACCTTGATCAATGACAAACAAATAATAATCTGCCTGTGATTCGTATCCAGTCATTAACAACCAAGATTGCTGTGACTATGCTTAGTAGATGAAGCATGATGATAACCACTTATCATCAGAGAATTATGCCTTACCATGCAATCCATTAAGGATCCCAAATTATGTGTTAATGATCACTAACTAAGAGTGTGATTAGATATTTATGAGAGGACACAATTGGGAAAAGGTTTATCTGCAAACGTAAGGGCACAACTCTTCACCGTCTCAACCTTCCATCACATATTAAAGGTGTATCACATCCTCACAAAGGTATCGTGGAGTTTATACTTTATTTTTTCATCCAGTATTAGATTGCTCTTTGAGAGCAAACTGCCGTAGGCACAATATCGGGTTTATAAGGACATAGACATCAATCAGAGAAGGCACCAATACATTGCATATTTCCCAAGTCACAATCAGAAACAGCAATCATTCTACATCACTGTAGGTGATAGAAGAAGATTAGCAGCATATTGTTATCACCATATCAGACGCAGCACTCCATAACATTATTGCTATCAGCAAGAAGAAGATCATAGCATACATCTCACGTTGACACACCAGAAAGAGCAGAGATCTCTCTACACTTCTGCGGATACGAATCTCCATAATTTGCACAATTCCTCAAGTCATACCTGATACAGCAGTAATCTACCATCCTAACCACAGATTGTTATTTGCAGAATATATATATATTACTTACATCATTTTACGTTTCAGAATTGATACATTATCATTCTAGTAAGGATTTATTATCAGCAGTATCAGTATTTCATAAGAATTTAGAGTTTGGTATGAAGGAGTTTCTTACAATTGATTTTTGAAGTCAATTGTCCCACATTCCTGAATATTAATATTAAGGGACATTGCAGGTGTATGTTAAATTGGTTCAAAATGAATAAACAGTGACTTGTCTGGGTTTGAGCATCATCCTTTCACACATCATTATAATACCAAAAGAAACAGATCTAATCCAAACTTAGTTGCAGAAGGTGAACAATGAGAAGAAAACATGTGTGAAAGAGATGCGTAAGGGGAACACACAATGAACCTTTTGAATACTTTGGTTAGGGGACAACAGGAGACAAATCAGTGTGCACAAGAAGCAAATCAGCATGCCTAGGAAACAAATCAGCGCATTGCTCAGTTGGTAGGCATGATGGCTCAAAAGTCCAGGGGTACCACCACCACCAACAACAACAACAACAATACTGGAGGCAATAACGGGCATGGAGATAACTCAGTTAACAACAGAAATATAAATCAGCGTGTGGGAACAAATAATTCTAGGCCATTCATGCCGGTCTTTCCTCCTAGAATACAACCTCAGGTTGATAATGAACCCTCAATGAACAATTTGCAAGATCAGTTCCTGCAAGATTTGATGGATGGAGGTCCAAATTTTCAGGCTGCAATATCTCTTAGAGATTACATGGACCTTTAATTGAAGCATAGGCCTCGTGCAGGTGGATGAACAAATAATAATGATTTGCAGAAGAAGGTTGGGAAACTAATTCTTCCTTATTATGATGGATTTGGGAAGACAGCAACGAGAGCTTAGGTGCAAAAAGTGGATACCTATTTTCAGCTTAATCCCATGCCAAAAATGAAGCCATTAAATGTGTTGCTATTCACTTTGATGGTATTTCTCATGAATGGTGGCATCATGGGATGATCACTATGGGACATGATCAGATTACTTCTTATGCAGAGTTCAGTGAGAGGCTTATTGATAGATTTGACAAAAAAGATCCGGAACTGCATTTTAAAGAGTTGGCACAATTAAAACAATGGGGTTCAGTGGATGCTTATGTTGTTAATTTTCAGAGGTTGTTGGTTTTGGGATAGATATCTCAGAGAGGAGACTTGTTGTTCTATTTATAGATGGGTTATTAGATCTTTTGAGGGGATGGATTAAGGAACTCAATCCACCTACTCTCTAGGAAGCCATCAAGAAGGCTAGGAACATGGAGTCTTCCACTTCTAGAAGCAAGCTTTAGTCAAAGGGGTTCCCACACAAAAAAGACAGAGATAAAAAACATTTTCACAGGAAATCAAATCAGTCAAAGCATGAGACAAACAGATTGGATAGTGATTAGTTGAATAACCTCAAGTGGAGGAAACTATGTTTCCATTGCAGGGAGCCATGGGACCTATCTCATAAGTGCAATGTTAAGGAAAAGGCAAAGTAAATAGAATACTTTTCAGCAGATGAATCAGTCTTGGAAAAATTAGACCAACAATTTGATTTTGAGAGTAGTGAAGAAGAAAGTTCATCAGAAGACACGGAAAAAGAACAAGGGTGTGATGGAACCATTGCCTAACTCTCTAGTTTTCAAAAAGTTGGATCATTTAAGGTTAGAGGTGTTCTTTAGGGGCAGCAAATAATAATTTTCATTGACACGGGGGCTACCCATTATTTCATTGATGAGGGCTGTGTGGCCAAGAGGAGACTCCATGCATAAGAATTTGAAGGATTCAAGGTGATGGTGGCAGATGGGTATGAGCTCACTTGCACTTGCAAGATTTCTAATCTGAGCATATAGTTGGAGGAGTATGAGTCGAAAGATGATTTCTATGTAGTGAATGTAGGAGATACCAATGTGGTTCTAGGAATGCATTAGAGGCGGACACTTGTGGAGTTCACAATGTATTTGCATACTATGGAGATGAGATTTGTGTGAAATGGAAAGAAGATAGTGCTAAGAGATGGTTGTCTGAGAGTAGTCTCCCTTAGAAGGATGGAGAGGCTAATCAAACATGATTAGGTGGAATGGACAACATATTGTATCATGATGCCTACAATCATGGAGCAGTAAAGATTTGTTATTACTCGGACAATCAAAAATTGTTATCCAAGCATAGAAAGATGTTCAGTAGCATACCTCTTGGAGTACCACTAGAGAAAGGCTTTGAGCAGGTGATAGAACTAGAGTGTTCTAATCCAGTGGTCACTACACCTTATAGACATCCAAAGAGGCGCAAGGATGAAATAAAAAAGGCCATCAAAAAATTACTGGAAACGGGACACATTAGACCTAGCAAGAGCCCTTTTGCTTCTACAGTAGTGTTGGTCAAGAAGGATGGTATGATGCGTATGTGTATTGATTATAGAGCTCTTAACAAGAAACCTATAAAGAACAGGTATCCAATTTCCTAGATTGATGAGCTGATTGATGAATTGCATGATGCTTGCTGTTTTTCTAAGATTAATATGAGGTCAGGCTACCACTAGATTAGAATGAGGAAGGATCTTGATATAGATAAAACAAATTTTAGATGCAATTTTGGTCACTTTGAATCCTTGGTAATGCCTTTCAAATTGACTAATGCATCGACTACTTTTTTAGTCATTTATGAATCAGGACTTCCACATGCAACTCAAGAAGTTTGTTCAGATATTTTGATCTTTAGTAAGACTTGGGAAGAACACATGAGACATCTTGAGGAGGTATTGAGCATTTTAGAGAGTGAGTCACCATACACCAAGGCGTCTAAGTGTGATTTTGGCATGACAAAGCTTCTCCACATTGGCCACATCATCAGTTCTAAAGGTGTAAGGTTAGGTCTTGAGAATATTAAGGCAATTGTTGATTGGCCTCCACCTATGAATCTCTCCCAGCTTAAGGGGTTTTTTGGACTGTGTGGATTCTACAAGAGATTTGTTAAGGGATTCTCGCAGATTGCAACTCCACTTATAGATCTAATTAAGAAGGGGGCTTTTGAATAGTCAGATGTAGCACAACGATGTTTTGATCACTTCAAATTGGTGATGAGTACTTGTCCAATTTTAGCTGTTCCTGATTTCTCTAAACCATTTGAGTTGGACTGTGATGCCTCAGGAGAAGGAATAGGTGCTATACTTATGTAGAAGAAACATCCAATTGCCTTTGAAAGTGGGAAGTTGAGAGGTGTGGAGAAGAGTTATTCCATATATGACAAACAAATGTTGGCCATTATGCATGCCTTGGCCAAATTTAGACTTTACTTGGTGGGAGGCAAGTTCATTGTTAAGACTGATCACAATAGCTTGAAATACTCCATGAATCAGAAGGACCTAAATGATAGACAATAGAAATGGGTAAGTAGACTTTAGGCATATGATTTTGATATCTTTTATGTTAGGGAATGAAGAATGTGGTTGCTGATGCACTATCCAAGAGACCCCACTTGTGCTCTTTAGTTGAGATTATTGCTAATTGGAGGGAGATGATTTTAGCAGAATATGCTAAGGACTCGTGGGCAACAGGTATAATTGAGGGTACTATACAGGATGAAATGTACACGGTGGTCAATGAGCTGATATTCTTTAAGGAGAGAATTTATTTGGTACCCAATTTAGAAATTAAGTTGAAGATACTGAGGACTTTTCATTGTGCACCTATGGCTGGTCACCCAAGATTCTTCAAGACTTATAGGCAAATCCAATAAAGGGTCACATGGGTAGGACTTATAAATGAGGTCCTTAAGTATGTTTGAGAGTTTCCCACATACCAACAGAATAAGAATGAACATACTTATCTAGTTGGTTTGTTACAACCCCTACCTATTACAAACCAGAAGCTGGAATGCATCTCCATGGACTTCATCGCTGGGCTACCTAAGGTATAGGGTAAGGACTACATATGTGTTGTTGTGGATAGATTAACAAAAAAATCACATTTCTTTGCCATTTCCACAATGTACACAACAAAAAAGCTATTTGATTTATTCTTCAGGAAGATTTCCAAACTTCATGGGATGCCCAAGAGTATAGTTAGTGACAGGGACAACAAGTTCCTGAGCTTCTTGTTGCTGGAACTTTTTAGGTTGAGTGGGAATGAGCTCTCTCCCAACACCAATTACCACCCACAGATGGGGAGATAGAGATAGTGAATAAAAGGGTGGAAGGGTATCTCAAAAATTACATCTTTGGGCAACAAAGAGCGTGGGGTAAATGGCTGCACCTTGACAATTACTGTTATAATTCTACATATCACATGTTTATCAGGAAGTCACCATTTATGGCAATGTACGGGTACGAAGCTCCAAATTTTATCAATTTTCTCTTTGGAGATAGTAGAGTGCCTAAGGCAAGAGACTTGTTTTAGGAAAGTCTGGACATTATGAAACCATTGAAGAAAAACTTGCAATAGGTACAAAAATCAGCATAAATTGTATGCTGATCTACAACGCACAAAGTGTAGCTGTAATGTTCCCTTTTATCTAGCCTAGAAATATAATTAAATAATTAAATTTATGTTTCAATTATTTATTAAGGTCATTAATTCTTAAGATTTAAGCGACCTCTTTAATGTCAATGGAAAAATATAAGAGGGCCACTTTATTATTTTCCAAGCTAAAGTCAATAATTAAAAAGAAAGGGAAATATGAAAAGAGGGAAGTTGAAAAGGAGAATTCAAAGAGTTTCTCAGAAGATTATAAAAAAGGAGTGAGAGGTTCATTTGAGTCATGTTGAGTTTATTCTTTTCTTTGTTTGAAACCTTTATGGTTGCAAATTTGGAAATCGTTTCATCTCAGCCTCTTGAGGATGCAAACCCTCTCGGGAAGATCAATTTTGGAGGTAAAAAGTTCCTTCTTAGCCTGTAATTAGCAAAGTCAATTAGATTTCGCAATTGGAGTTCAATAATCCATATTCAAAATTTTTGTGAAGTCTCATAATGAGATAAATTTTCAGATATTAGAGGTTTATTAATATACATTTGGTGAGTTGCAATTTCCATCTCTGTAAAGAAATGATATTTTATCTAAAAAGGGTTGATTCATAAGTAAAGAGCAGCTACACTAATTTTAGGTCGAAAGGAAAAAAATAAGAATATTTTTTTTTGCCACGACACTTAATAAAAGATTCGCTTTCAAATCATGAGGTAATTTTGGACATGGAATTTGAAAGGATAGCCGATTCATCTTTTTGAAACCGTGGCTTGAGTTTGGGGACATTTAGAAGCACTGGGCAATTCTTCTTACTCAAAGATTACTCAGGAGAGATGTTCATGGGAATTGTGCCTTGGCGCGAGTTTTATTGTAGGATTTTGGAGTTCTTGTTGTAGCCTGAATTTGTGAAGTGGAGTACACACCAAGCCTTGGAGAAAAATACTATTTTTTATGAAAGGCATGGGTAATGTTGTGTGACTATTTTTGAGCGCATGACTTATATGATTGCTTGGAGACGGAAAGGAAAAACTTAGTTGTGCTGGCCGTTTAGTATTTCTGTTTGGTTGAGCAGATGCTGCTAGAGACATGTGAGTAAAGACTTATTCTTGGTGGCATTAGGAAGCCTTTCTCCTAGCTTGGCGTGAAGATTGTTTTGAAGGCTTGTGCAAGTGCCATTATAATCGACGTTAGGATTTTTTGTGTGCAACGATTGGACATAATATGATAGCAATTGCACTTTGAGGTGCGATTTCCCTAAGTTTGGTGTGGAAATATAAAGTTTGGTCAGCTCAAATTAAATAACTTGGCTGGGTGAATATTTCACTCTAACTTGGGCGTGAGCCTTAGAAATCTGTGTGATTTGGTGCTGGGCGTTTGAGTTCACTTGCTGCCATATAAATTTCTTAAATGAATGAAAGGATATGAATGGGCCTATTTCCATTAATTGTGTGAAATTCCTCTTTCTGGCATGTGTTTTTGAAAGTTTATCCTTTGGTTTCCTTGTGCATAAGAAGACATTCTTTGTTGTGTGGCGTATTACTGTTATGTATTAAAGCAAATTGGTTGGTTCAGTTCGTGGAGCTCTTGCAAGCATTAGCGTGAACATCTAAAGATTATCGCAGCCTTAAAGAAGCATCTACTACTATTGTTATTTTGAGACTCAATTTTCTCATTATCGATGCTATTTCTAGTGCTTGCTTCTACCTTCCAATGTGAGCTGAAGTACTAAATTTGCTGGCCACATCATTGTTCCAGTACACCGTAACTTATATAATAGAGTTATTAGCAAGTTATGGGCTTTCATGGTGAAAATATTCAGTCAGCAAGATCATGAGGAAACCTTATATTCTCGTGTGCCTCTTAATCTCATAGTGGTGTGGAGTCTAATTTATATTTGTAGCACTTGATATACTCATTGGATATTGAGGAGATATCTTGAAGAGCCATTGCTATCTGGGCTGCCAATCTTCTTGGAATTTACTTTTGATTTGGTGAGAATTTATGTTTAACGTTACTTCCTCAATATTTTGCAAATCATGGACTGCTTTTGGTAGTGGATGGTTAAGGTTTGGTATCACATCTTGGCAAGGAGGTTCCCTTATGCCAGGAAAATTTTATGTTAATGGAGTCTTCATTGCTGCTATTGAGGTTAGAGATTGAATTTTCGTCATGATATTTGTAGCAGATTTATAGTTACAAATATCTATGTATTCTATTAAATAACAACAGACTCTTAAACTGGAAAATTGAGTAATTATTTGTTGATTAGTAGTTGCAAACTATTTTGTGTTTAAATGCTATCCTTATGAATGTTGTGTGAAACCAATCGCAAGTGGAAAATATATAATCCTGCAAATAAACCTAATCAGATGATTGCAAATTGTTTTACAGAATAATTGTGAAAGGTTAAAAAAGTTGGTCAAATATACATTGGGGATATTATAGTGGTATTAGAGCTGTGCATCTTGCTAGCCTGAGGGGACAAGAAAAATTAGTTTCATAACTATTCTAATCAGTTGCAGCTGGTTTGGTGAAAAAAGACAAAAACATTTGAAGAGCTATTGTTAGAAGACCTGAAAAAATTGAAACAAAGTGTTCAAAGAAGTGACGAGATATTAGCCAAATTGGGTGATCATCCTGAAAGGTTGAGTTCTCTCTTTTCAGTTAAAAATAAAACAACAGATAATGAAAAGAGGTTCATGACATATCATTCAGATAAAAATGGTGCCTTGAGTCATGGGAGCTATGAGACACAGTGTCAAGGTGATTCTTTGGTCATGCAGGTAGTTACCAATGTTGAGTCGGTGCATGAGGAGCAATACCAAACAACAACGTTGGAATCTAGTTTTGATTCATCCGGTTTTGACTTTAAGTTTAATGACTTCACTATTGATCCTAGTGGACCAGATGTCGATGGTAAATTCACTGATGTTGAGCATGGATAAAACAATAAAGATGATGGCTTCAAATCAGCTGATTCTCTATTTCATTTCAATGACATGGGTGGTTTTTGGTTTGTCTTCCAAACCAAGCCTATGGAGAAAGATGTTCATGAAATTCCTTTTGATTCTGTAATATCCCTTGTCTAATCTGACCTTGTTTTGTTTATTTGAACTCCAAGGAATATTGTCAAACACTTGTCTTGCAAAGTTTGTACTTGCTGTTCTTGTTTCAGTTTGTTTGGAATGATGTCACATGTTATTTAAAATTTTAAATGCTTTCAAAAGATTACTAAGATGTCTAGGCAAAGAACTAAAATATAAGTGCGCAATTCTTTTGTCTTTTTGAATGCATATAGATGACCCATGCTATGTAAATATGCATCTACAGCAACTAGACATTAACTCAAACAGTTGGCATGCAAACTATTATGCTGTCTATGAAGATTATAATTTATAACCATAAGCACTAAATAACAACTTTTGCGTCCAAAAAACAGAAACTGAGAAAAACATTTATTTGACTGATATAAATGTTTTCAGACTGAAATATACATCAAATCAGCTTCATACATTAATTAGGTGAGTAGACACATCAAATTTTACATACCCGGATATTATTACTTGAAGTATGACCATAAAATGTAAAGTTTGGAGCTGAATACAATCTGATATAAATTCTGAGAATTCTTGGGACTGATAACAGCCAATTAGAACCCCAAGGAATGTGCCAACCACCTCCAAATGAAGCCGTCCAAGCTAATGATGAGAAATATAAGCTCTATGCTGGATATGGATGTGAAATGAGGCCTTATTGATGGCCAAAACCCTCCCAGAATTCTCTGAGCAAGTCTGATCACAAAATGCAACTTATATCTTCAAACCCTAGTCACCCAAATATAGCAAATTCGTATAAAATCAATAAATCATAGGCTGCTTCGAAAATCATGAAACCACCATCAAAAGGCTTCAACTGCACTTTGGAACCAAAACACCTTAGCTGGAAAAGTTAAATAAATCACTTTGTCCTCCAATTCTGCCTAGGACTTAAATGAGTTCTTACAAATTTAGCACAAATAGAGCCTCTAAATGAAACTCTCCCATAAGCCAAATTCAATGGATATTTCACCACCTCAAATGGCTGCAACACTGAAGAATTATCGTTCTCCAATGGCTGGCTGAAGACAGAAACCTTTAGCTCCTTCTTGCAGAGAAAACTCATGAAATAGATGCACAAAAGAATGAATGAAATCCCTTTTCAAAAGCCTTTATATAATATTTAATTTGCATTTGGCTTCATCTCATTTAATTTCACTTTAATTTCATTTACTTTTCCCTCCATTTGGTGTACAATATAAAGTATACTTTATTAAACACTTATATCTCCCTTAAAATAACACTTTATCACTTATAATAAAGTATACTAAAGCATTTAATATATCATCTCTTAAAGTGGGCCCCCAATATAACTTAATGCACTTTAAACAATTGACTTCATAATTCATTAAATAACCCCCTCATAATAAAGTCAATTAGATATTTAAATGATGCGCACTTTTAAATTAATTAATTAATTATTATTATTAAAGTACAACTTTAATAATAATAAAAATGCCATAACTTCCACAATACTGCATATAATTCAATTCCGTTTGCTCTAGGAGGTAACCCACTGCATTCATTTCGCATCCAACTACCTTACTAAAAATAGTAAGGGTCCCTCTCTAACATCCACTGACTTACTATAAAAAGTAAGTATAGCAAACGGAGCCCTGGAAATACCAAACGAAAGCTAGGACTGAAAACCACTAAACTCTGGAGACGATACAAGTCTTAGGAGACCCTCTATCCATACTCATTAGCCTATGAGGGTCAGAATGATAATGCTAATCATCCAAAATCCATGTTTGCTAAAATGGGGACATTACAGTCCGCCCCTCCTGAAATTGCTTGTCCCCAATCAATCTCGACTGCAAATAAACTCCTCCACCTGAATCCCAATGCAACTGATACTCATATGCATCCACCATAAGGAGATAAGAATAACTGAAAACATCTGCTACACAACATCTCTCTACAACCTCCGCTAAACTCCCATGGATGTGATATCCAACTAAACCATCATGCCTACTGTCACCATAATCTCTCTAAAGCCATGTATCCAAAGATAGTCTCTATGTCATAGGAGTAACAATCTCCACCGGATACACATTAGCATGATGGGAAATTGAACATTGCTCCAGCAAGTAGCCCCCAACAATCAACTGAGTTGGGTACTTGCAACTGCTAGTTCCATCTACTGAAGATGGTAACTCTTCATCCCACAATGGATGGTATAACCTCAAAGCCAATCCACACCGATGCATCAGCAAGTCCTCCATGTGTGGATCAAAAGAAAAGTAATGAGCACTCCTCACTGTGTAGTTGCATTAAAATGCTCCAACCTCGGTCAAGGGCTCATCTCTAACAATACAGGAATCAAGAGACGGCTCCAACCTCCGATCTTGAATAGCTAATTGGGTAGGGGCTTTGATTCCAATGTAAGAACCCAACTGACTCTAACTACTGATATTGGTATTGTTTTGTTTTTGGTTTTGAAGTTTTATAATTGTTTTGTGTTTCGAGAGGGTTTAATATTAAAAAAGCAAATGCACATAAGCTGATAAAACTCATTAAAAATGGATATTCAAAGATTTCTATATGTAATGACAGCTGCAAACATGTAACTTTATTATTCTTTTAAAATATGAAACCTTTACATAGACATGCATACTTGGATGAGAGGATTATCATCTGCTGATTCAATATTCTGCTAAAAAGCAACTCTTGAAGTAGTTCGATCCTTCCTTGTATGTGCAAATCAAACAAAAACTCCCCAAAAAATGGGATGGCTATCCTCTCCAATGCTGGCCAACTTTCTTCTACCCAAATTAAATGTTGTTAAAGGGCCTCCATTAAATCGTACCACTCACAGTGCAAAGGGGTTCGGCTGTAATATATGCTGATGTACGGCCTGCTGTTTGGTGTCAATACTTCGAATTTCAATGATCAAAATCCGCTCTTTAACCTGCTAATAAAATGTAATGTCCCCTAATAAATGTTGTCAAACGTTAAACAATATTAATTATTTTATATTAATATCCCATTCATTAATATAAATAATTAATATTACACGTTCCTATTATTAAAGCATTTTAATAAAGCTTTTTATTAAACACTGTAACTATCTACTTAATAGTTCTTAACTATTACGGGAAATAAAACCAACTTTTGGTAAATAAAAGGATGGCGTTAGAAGATGGAAGGGTATGCCTGGAAGAGAAGATTGGATTCCTATGAGTGTTATTACACATCACGAGATTAACCTGCCTTTCGTCAGTCACTGAACTGACCTATTGGTTGCTCGAGTATGGAAAAGAATCAACGTTGAATACACAGTGTAGTACTGTCGGCAGATCCTTAGTGTGTGTTGCGGGGAGTGCGTTCCTACATGCAAGTCTGCAAATGCGTGGGATATGGGTATGGCATAGCAACGACTTTCACCACATATTCCATGTTATTGAAACCTGAAACATGGCGACGTGTATTACCCACCGTGGCCCAGTGACCCGATATCAGGTTGGAGAGTAAGGTCCGTTATTGCCGTAACAGAAGTTCGTAGTTCCCCAAAACAGAAAAGGAAGGAATAACGAATGTGTAGCACGCCAGGGGATATCGTAACACAAACCAGTATGTGTAAATCGATTTTTGGTGGTATTTAGTTCGGGTGAATCGTTGCCGTTGTGGACATCTCTTTCTACATTGCCTTCGGTGAATATATGAAAACTCCACGAGTTTGGCATCAACAGACATCGCTTAATTATCAGGTGCACTATGAAATACACTTCTTGAATAATGAATGCCCTGTTCTATGTTAATAAATGACATGTTTACCAACAAGTTGGAAGTCAAACTGAGACTGTGCAAATGAATAATAATACTGTTTAACGTTGTTCATTGGTATGCCAATACTTCACTAGCTGTGTTGAAAAATATGTTTCTGTATAACTTGGACATATATCTAATTGTAATCAGTTTTGAGTTAAGGAATTTTACAGTGGTATCAGAGCTTAGAATTCTTGCCAGCTTGTAGGGTGTTTTAGAGTTGGAAATTCATGTAAATCTATGCACAGCGGAGTATGCACCAGGGAAATTATAATTTCCGGAATACTAGGGTCTGACAAAACAGATATCAAAACTCTCCCTTAGCCCAAAGTAGTTCTTCTATTCAGTTTGAAATTGAGGACAGCCATACTGAAATTGACAAGGAGATTATTTTTGAAACAAACAGTATGGGGGAACCAGAAAACAATAGGGATCTCATAACAACTTTAATTAGAAGTCAACAAGATATGCAGGACAACGTCAACAAAATGACTAATTTAATGACCCAATTTATTAATCAACATCAAAATAATGGAAATAATGTTGGGGCAAACAATGGGGGTAGAGATGAGCATTTTGTCAATAATAATCAGCCGGAAAGAACAGGAACAGCCAGACCTTTTATGCCAATGTTCACTGTTAAAAATGTGCAACCAGAAAACGAACCGACAATTAGAGAATTACAGGGTGAGATACACCAAGATTGGTTATTATCAGGGGATGATTTTAGATCAACCATGACATTTAGAGAGTACTTGGATGTCAGAATGACACATAGGCCAAGGGGACAGTGAGGGAATAACAGTGAATTGCAGAGGAAAATAGTTAAGATGTCTATCCTTCTTTTGATGGGTCAGGGAAAACAACAACTAGAGCTTGGATGCAGAAACTTGACACCTACTTCCAATTAAATCCTATGTTGGAAGATGAAGCAATCAAATATGCAGCATTACATCTTGACGGTGTAGCACACGAATGGTGGCACCATGGGCAAGTAACCTTGGGTTATAATCAGATTATTACATATGTTGAATTCACTGAGAAACTTATCGACAGATTTGACTTTAAAGATCCTGAACTTCATCTTAAAGATTTAACTCAACTTAAGCAATTTGGAACTGTTGAACAATACATTTCTGAATTTGAAAAATTGGTAGTTTTAGTAACTGAAATTTCAGAAAGACACAAAATTGTGATACAGAAGACTTGTCAGAGGTTTTTCATAGCTCGGGGCACCGTTGACAGATCTTACCAAAAAGGGGGCATTCTGATGGACGGAGGAGGCACAACAAGTTTTTGAGAAACTGAAAGAGGTAATGAGTTCTTGCCCAGTACTTGCGCTTCCAGATTTTAATCAGCCTTTTGTCTTGGAATGTGATGCATCTGGTGAAGGAATAGGAGCCATCTTAATGCAAAATAAACATCCTATAGCATATGAAAGCAGGAAACTTAATAATCTAGAGAGATTATATTCTATTTATGACAAAGAAATGTTGGCAATCATGCACGCATTGGCAAAATTTAGACAGTATTTGGTTGGTGGCAAATTTGTAGTCAGAACTGACCATAACAGTTTGAGATATTTCTTGGGACAGAAAGACTTGAATGACAGGCAACAAAAATGGATCAGTAAGATCCAAGCTTATGATTTCGAAATTGAATATGTGAAAGGTAAAAACAATGTTGTTGCAGATGCACTATCTAGAAGGCTTGAAATAAATGCATTATCTGTAATAACAGCTGATTGGAAATCTTTATTGCTGGTTGAATATTCTAAGGATTCTTTTGCCTGTGATTTGCTAGATGGTAATACACAAGATGATAAATATAAGATTGTAAATAATGTTATCTATTACAAAGACAAGATTTATTTGATTCCAGGATCGAAGTTGAAAGAGAAAATCCTCCAATCAGTGCATGATGTTCCTTTAGTAGGGCATCCCGACTACTTCAAAACTTACCGGCAGATAAGAGAAAGATTCACCTGGAAAGGACTAAAGAATGATGTCCTTTATGTCAAAGAATGCATCACTTGTCAACAAAATAAAGCAGAGCATACTTATCCTGCGGGTCTATTGCAGCCATTGCCTATACCAGAACATAAATGGGAAAGTATATCTATGGATTTCATTACAGGCCTACCACGATCTCAAGGTAAAGATTGCATTTTTGTTGTGGTTGATAGATTAACTAAATTTGCACATTTCTTATCTATCACTATAGAATTCACAGCTGTTCAGCTCGCAAAACTATTCTTTCGAGAGGTGTTCCGTTTACATGGTTTACCAAAAAATATAATTAGTGACCGAGATAGCAGATTTTTGAGTATATTTTGGGGGAAACTTTTTAGATTGACAGGTACAGAGTTAAATCACAGTACGAGTTATCATCCACAAATTGATGGACAGACATAAATAGTAAACAAGTGGATTGAAGGATACCTTCGTAATTATGTGTCTAGACATCAGAAAGCATGGGTTTGTTGGTTATATTTGGGTGAATACTACTATAATACTACATATCATATATCCATCGGTATGACTCCTTTCAAAGCATTATATGGGTATGATGCACTATCTTTTATTGATCTTGCTTTCGATTAGAGTAATGTACCCAAATCTCGTGATGTACTTCAGGAATGCCAAGATATATTGAAAGCACTTAAGGAAAATTTGCAATGTGCACAGAATCAACAGAAAATTTATGCCAATAAGAAGCGTGTTGAGCGTCACTTTGACATCGGAGATTTGGTGTATCTCAGACTACAACCCTATAGGCAGTCATCTCTCAAGCGTAGCGGGGCTGAGAAATTGAAGCCTAGGTTTTTTGGGCTGTACCAGGTAATTCGAAAGGTTGGTGCAGTGGCATATGAATTAGAGTTACTGGTCGAAAGCAGAATACATAATGTGTTCCACGTATCTTGTCTCAAAAGAGCTTTGGGTCAATAGGTGAAAGTTTCAGAAAATCTACCACCACTGGATGAGGAGGGAAAATTAGCAATGATACCTGAAGTGATTTTGGAGACCCAAGACAGGCATTTGTGGAATAGGACAATCAGGGAATATCTCATTAAATGGCAGAATTTACCATTAGATGATGCTACTTGGGAAAATGAGCAGGTTCTTCAACATCAGGAGTTACAGTTGCTTGCGGGCAAGCAACATTTGGGCAGGGGAGATTGTAATGTCCCCTAATAAATGTTGTCAAACGTTAAACAATATTAATTATTTTATATTAATATCCCATTCATTAATATAAATAATTAATATTACATGTTCCTATTATTAAAGCATTTTAATAAAGCATTTTATGAAATGCCGTAACTATCTACTTCATAGTTCTTAACTATTACAGGAAATAAAACCAACTTTTGGTAAATAAAAGGATGGCGTCAGAAGATGGAAGGGTATGCCTGGAAGAGAAGATTGGATTCTTGTGAGTGTTATTACACATCACGTGATTAACCTGCCTTTTGTCAGTCACTGAACTGACCTATTGGTTGCTCGAGTATGGAAAATAATCAATGTTGAATACGCAGTGTAGTACTGTCGGCAAATCCTTAGTGTGTGTTTCGGGGAGCGCGTTCCTACACGCAAGTCTGCAAATGCGTGTGATATGGGTATGGCATAACAACGGCTTTCACCACATATTTCATGTTATTGAAACTTGAAACATGACGACAGCATGTATTACCCACCGTGGCCCAGTGACCCGATATCGGGTTGGAGAGTAAGGTTCGTTACTGCCGTAACGGAAGTTCGTAGTTCCCCGAAACAGAAAAGGAAGGAATAACGAATGTGTAGCATGCCAGGGGATATCGTAACACAAACTGGTATGTGTAAATTGATTTCCGGTGGTATTTAGTTCGAGTGAATCGTTGCTGTTGTGGACATCTCTTTCTACATTGCCTTCGGTGAATATATGAAGACTCCACGAGTTTGGCATCAACAGACATCGCTTAATTATCAGGTGCACTATGAAATACACTTCTTGAATAATGAATGCCTTGTTCTATGTTAATAAATGATATGTTTACCAACAAGTTGGAAGTAAAACTGAGACTGTGCGAATGAATAATAATACTGTTTAACGTTATTCATTGGTATGCCAATAATTCACTGGCTGTGTTGAAAAATATGTTTCTGTATAACTTGGACATATATCTAATTGTAATCAGTTCTGAGTTAAGGAATTTTACATAAAACTCCTTCAATTCACCTTAGAACCCTTGTTCAATAAGCACAATTTTGACCTCTATTTGAAGCCAACTTTGAATGCAAACTTCAGCTGATGTTCCACAACTTCAGAATGATGGTCAATGAAGAATGTACGTTCTCCAATGCCTGAGAATGCTTGAAAACCTGCAGAAACCCTTGGTCTCTCTAAATCCCAATGCTCTCTAGAAACAAGTTGAAAGAAATAATCTCATAATGAGTTCGATTTCTTTAGCAAAGCTTCATATTCCTTCATGAAGTTCAATTTCCTCCAAAAAGCATTTTTAAATAACATTTAAATTGTTATTACATTTTAACTTAGAAAATCTTTAAATTCTCATAATATTGGCCTCGTTTTGATGATGACTTGACCCTTAATTATTAAGTTAAGTTATAACTTAATAATATAACCTTTTAATTAATAATTATCACTTAGGCCAATTAAATATTAATAACTCCCCAAATACTTATTATTTTGCTATGCCGTTTGAAATGGGAGTCAACATTGCTAATCACCATGTGACCAAAATGCCCTGCTAAAAATAGAAAGGGTCCTTCTCGATCAACCTGTGGCTTACTATAAATAGGAAGTATAGTAAATGAAGTCCAAATGAAGCCAAACAAACGTCAAAACGAAACATACTAAATACTGGAGAAGACAAGAACTTCTTGTTGTGACGTTTTCACACATCGCCCCATTGCAAATGGGGACGCCCTACTTTTTTAGGCCCTCCCGGTCTTTTGGCTTGCGTTTTTGGGGTCTTTTCGCAATAGTCTCGTCAGTCTCTCTGCTTTGAAGGTGTTTGAGGGTCATTTGGGTTTAATCTGCTTTTCGTTTGAGCGAGTTTGGTGAAGTCTAGGGCTTTTTTTGGTCCTTTTTTAGGGTTTCTGCCTTTTGTCCTAGATTTTAGGGGTTTCTGTTAGGGTTTTGGAGAAACCGAACATACGACTGGAATTAGGACCCTTCAAGGAGCCTCCCAGCAAAATTTGAGCTAAAACAGAGGAACTTTCTATTTTTAGAAAGCCCCTATTTTTTAGGGATTTTTCTGAGTCCCGAAATGTCATCATTTTGCCAAAAATCAAACTTACTGTTTTTAGTAAGTTCTTATTTTAGTAAGTGCTTTTCTGACCTATTTTGCCCAAACCTTGACATTTTGAAACTCTTACTATTTGGGAAAATCTATTTTTGGCAGGATCTTCACAAGAAAACACTGAAAGCTGAATATCTTTGAAGACGTTGAAGACTGAACGTTCCTGAAGACCATTTCTAAATCCGGAAAAGTCAAAAGGCAGACAAGTTGGATCAAAAAATGGTTAAGTTAGGAACTCCTATTCCAGAAGAGGAAAGCATGCAAAATCATCCAAGTCTAGAAATTCACATCAATCCACCAATGTCATCCTGATCCGAAAATGGCCTGAAATTTGACTGTCTGAAAACTTGAAAGACTTCTAAAATCCAGAATTTGCATTATGATTCCTATGGACCTGAAACCACTCTCAAACATCCTGACAATATATATGAAATATAACTTAAAAGACATATTGAAGATGCCACTTATACTTAAATGTTATATTTCATATATATATCCCGACGAAGAGCCTGAAACTTGTGAAAAGCATCAAAATCCTCCATGCATGAAGAATTCCGCCCAAGGAAATGATTGGGTGCTAGATGAGGTAGGTTAGGAAATGTTTGGAAATTCATGAATCCTCCACAGTGGTGAAATTCCGCCCAACTGTGGACTTGGGCACTAAAAAGGTCTCAAGGATTCACAAAAAAGTTGTGAATTCCTCCACTTAGTGAAAATTCTGCCCTACTCCAAGGGAGGATGCCAAAGTGGAGTGCTCAAGGAGAATGGAGAAAGTTTAGAATTCCACGCCGAAAGGAGATTAGCGCCCAAGGCATGAATAAGGCACTGAAATGAGGTCCTCAAGGAATTCATAAAATATGAAGAAATCCATTGCATAGTGAATTATAGCAAAGGTATCCATGGAGAGCAGGAAAGAATAAATATCCTCCATCAAAGTCAAAATTCCGCCCAAGATGAAGGATAGGTACCAAAACCAAGGAGGCATGGAGGATTCACAAATTCACTGAATCCTCCACCAAGTCAAAATTCCGCCCAAGATGAAGGACAGGCGCCAAAACCAAGGAGGCATGAAGGATTCATTCACTGAATCCTCCACCAAGTCAAAATTCCACCCAAGTTGAAGGACAGGCGCCAAAACCAAGGAGGCATGGAGGATTCACAAATTCACTGAATCCTCCACCAAGTCAAAATTCTGCCCAAGATGAAGGACAGGCGCCAAAACCAAGGAGGCATGGAGGATTCACAAATTCACTGAATCCTCCACCAAGTCAAAATTTTGTCCAAGATGAAGGACAGGCACCAAAATGAAGGAGGCATGGAGGATTCACAAATTTCATTGAATCCTCCACCAAGTCAAAATTCCGCCCAAGATGAAGGACAGACGCCAAAACCAAGGAGGCATGGAGGATTCACAAAATTCACTGAATCCTCCACCAAGTCAAAATTGCGCCCAAGAAGAAGAAATTCCAAGAAAGTGAAAAAATTGGCAATCATGAAAATTGGCTAAGGCATGAAGAATTTCCTTCCTCAGGGTAAGGAACAAATTCCTTTCCAAAGGAGAATTCCTCCACAACAAGAAATCACACCCAAGGATGAATTGAAGATAAAATTTCTAAGGCAAGGAAGGAATCAGGGATGAACTGAACAAGAAATTCCCCCCCCCCCAGGGAAAAATTTGAAAAAATCTATTTTCAGGGCTCAAATGACCTCCAAATTTAGAAATTTTTGAAGATATAGATACGTGAGAGAATTCTCTCTCTCCTGGACCAAAACCCTAAAATTGTGGAAATTTTCCTAAAAACTAGGAGATGGTGAAAATTGATGGAAAACCTTCTCCAAGCAAGGAAAATTGAAGAGACTTAAAGAAAATTCTTTCTGAATCAAAATTTCTCTCTCCAACAATTCTAGATGTGCAAGAGTGAATATACGATGGCAGGGTCGACTTGCATGGCGAGGATCTATTGAACGCATGGCAGTATGGTGGCGCATTCATTGTTGGAATATTTGACCAGATGGCGACCCGGTCATTGCATGTTGAATTTATGGCAGATTCCTTTTGCATGCATCCACCGCATGTGGAGATGTTGGTGCATTTATGGCATCATGGGGCGATTTTGCGTAGAGGCATATTTATTGCATTTATGATTTATTGGGCGAGCTTGATGGATGATGGTGCATTCAATGCACAATGGATGCCATTTTTGGCAGGAATGTAATTAATTGTATATGGGCATAATGGGCATTTATTGTTTATTCCCACCTTGTTGCATCTTGAGTGGAGAATCTTTTAGGGAAAGCCCTAATTAGGGTTTGCATGTTATCATAGCCTGAGCCTATATAAAGGGGTGACCCCCCTCATTTGTAAAGAGAGGGAGCTTTGCATGAAATTGTTGCGATAAGTTTTTGAGAAAATAATAGTGAAACATTGTTCTTTGATGGTGTCCACTTAAGTTATTTTTTTCAAAACTTGCATGGTTTCACTTTCCTTGCTTAGATTAGAAATAGTAAAGTGCTTTGATTTCAATGGAGAATGTAATGGTGTTTGATGAATTTCCATGGTTCATACTTTTTGCATCTTCCTGATTGTAAGTTGCAGTGTAAAGTTAGCCTGAACCACCTAAATTTGTGCTAAGTTCGATTGTAGATGGTCATTTGGATTGCATCGTTTTTTGGGTATTCAAATGTACTTTTTTGATTTAAAAATCCTCTAGCATCCCCAGAAGATTGCACCGGTTCTTGCAAAGTTGTAGTTAATCTTGGCGAAGCGGAGCTTGGTTTATTTGGAATTTGTCCACTAGAGCACTATTCATTGTTATCACTGCCCTTAGCAGTAGATTTAGATCCTTCTAACCCGTTCCCTTTTACTTTCAGTTCATTTTAGTCCCTTCGAAGTAGCAGCATCGCAAAATTGCCATATCCGATGATGGAGTTCCAGCCACAACAAAGAAGTGTAAGAACGATGCAAACGTAAGGCCCCTTGGATTACCAACAATCACATTAGCCAACTGAATCACGTCCATAGCATAAAGGAACCTTGGAGTCGATTGTTTGAACTTCTTGCAATCTTAGCATGCAATCGTACTTTGATCAAGAGAGAGTGAAGTGACCATTAGGCAACTTTATTCTATGTTCGACGTAGTCATAAAAAACACGTCAACACCTCTGTTGACCAAGTCTCTGCCTCAGAAGACCCTCTGTCCACACTCATTAGCCTACGAGGGTCAAAATGATAGGCTAATCTACCTGACACTGATGTCTAGCTAGAAGGGGACATCATAGGTTCTAATGCTGTTCTTACTTCATCTCAAGAGCCATGCATTGAGGATGACATTGAAGGAGCTAATTCTATTGAAGACACATCTGATTTTTCCTTGCTTGAAGCTGATCTAGAGTGAAATCTTAGTGGCCTTGATGATTCAGATTCTTAGCTTTCTATTGAAGAGGAAAGGGAAGAGGCACAACAAATTTGTGACAGCTATAGAGAAACAGTTGAGAGGAATTCTGATTTCTTCATGCAACATAACAACAATTCATGATCTTTGTGTGATCATGATTGGAAAAACCATTTCTTGGTAACTGCTCAAGATGAAGTGCAAGTCATATCAAGAGTGGATGACACACATAGGTATGTGGAAAGCTTAATTCAAAACACATCAAGAAGTCAAAATGAGCTTAACATTACCATTGCTGACTTGCAAACAATGAAGAACACTATGGAAGAAATCAAAACAGCCTACTTGCACACAATTCATGATAGATATATGGCTACTAAGGTTGCAAATGAGGCCGTAGATTCATGCAAAGGAACACATGCCAAATTGAAGGATGTTCAAATGACACTACAAGAAACTGAAAATTAGTTTATTGTTATTGATCATTTCAAGGAGCAAGAGAACAAAGGAAGGGTTGAGGAGATCAAGGAGGTGACTAAGGAACTTGACAACATATAGGAGACCTATGATCTAGACCATTGTCCCAAAAGATTAGGTAATAGAATTTTGGACTAGGAGGAACATTGGTATGAGTTTGGAGTTAAGGATAATCTTTAGTTCATTGATAATCCCATGTTTGAGGTTTAAGCTGATGACTTATGATAATCCACTCTTTGAGTTGGATGATGGATTTCCTTCCAATTCGAGTGATGAAATTGAAGTTGATCACAAGATTTGGGACATAGGTGTAGAGTCCAACAATATGGTGTTGGGATATGATTGGAGTTGTGGGCCAAATTTCAATGATGCTACCGCTGCCCACTTCTCAATCGGTTTTTACAAGACTACAATTCGTGGTATGCAGTTGAGTGGGATTCCCTCTTTTGACCAGTGGTGGAGTATTGTATGGATGAGTCTAGTTGGTAGAGTTCATGGGTTGATAGATTTTGGGTTGAGTTAATCCATTTAAATACACAATTATATTGTGATTTTCATGTGTTATAAAATAAAAGTTATTTGTAATTATAATTGTTCAAGGAGAACAAGCAATATATGTTAAGGTTTGTCAAATTTTGATTGGTGATTAAAGAGTTAGGGGTATCTAATTGGTGTAGGTCAAGGAAAATTTAAAAAGTAACAATTTTTAATACTAATGTTGATATATTTGTAATGGTGAAATTTGTGTATATATGTTATTTTTATTTGGTGTTGTGTTTTTTTTAAGGGAATGTTTTGATACATTTATATTTTGATAAGTGACCTAATTTTGTGCAAATTTAACCTTAATTTGTTTCCTCTCTTGTCCACTCTTTTCTACTATGCACTAATCAAGTTGTACTCTCTAACATATTAGCTTACATGTAGTTTTCTATGGGTGTAACCATTGCGCCTCCTTTGGATGCAAGTGCTAGTTTTTATAAAACAAAAAAAGAGTGACATTTAGAAAAAGGAGATTTTGGGTTTTGTAAATTGCACAAATGCCATAAATGTTTTGCCCATGCATTTGGCACAAATGTGATTTGTTAGTTTTGAATCCCTTTGTTCTCACATTTTGTGCTTGCAACTATAAATCCCTTTATGTAGATATGTAGAGTGGTTTACAATTAGGATCTTCTAGCAAGATAGGTATTTATCCTTCGCAATTTTTGACTGTAATTGCATGTGGATTTATGTTTTTCACGTAGTTGAGTATGACTAGGAAATTAGGGTGCATTTTTGATGAAACTCAACTGAATCACGACAAATATATGGAACAAACTCAACAAGTTAGCTATGAAGGATCAATGTAGTTCAAGTTTGTGTGAATTTTCCAACTATGACGTGTACATGAAGCTTCTAAAGTAAGACAAAGACAAGGGTCTGTGCAAATAATAAAAATGCACAATAAAACTACAATACAACCCATGTGATTGGTATCGTCCCTATGTTTATGTCTCACCACATTGGTTTGGGGTCATGCATCTTTTGATTCAAAATAAATTCTTGGTAATTGATATTGTTTGACCTCCACTTACTGGTACGTGTCACTTGCTAGAGAATTTCTCTTCTAGTTGGGCTTTGAATTGAAGCATTCCACTAAGCATGCGTTATCTTCAAGACATGCTTCTCTTGAGCTCAATAAAGCAACAAAATTCATGTGATGCTTAAATTGTTGAACCACTATTTATTTTTTGTTTTGTTCAATTTAATCTTTGATGAATGCCTAGTTGTTGGAAATATTGCTTTGTGGTTAATGATTTTTTCAATCTTATCAGCTATGTTGTACCCCACCCTTTTACCCACCTTCAATTGGTTTGGGTCTGCGTGACATGGGTACACCTTGGGTATGTCTGAGATGTACGTAGGATGCCCAGGGTGTGCCTCAGCTATGCTTAGTTGTACTCAATCCCCAAAATGCCCATAAACAGACACAAAACTAGAGCTGAAAACCACATGCAAAAAAGTGCATGGCTAGAGTCTCATGCATGTAATCTACATTCTTTTTCCAGTCAAACATGTTGTACTCATATGAAACTTTCAATAATAAACTCTTTTGTGTATGTTTTGTCATGATTGTGTTGAAGTGCTACATGCAAAAGTTGCATGGCATTACTTCATCGATGATCTAGGTTTTTGCTTATTTTGTTATGAGAAATGGTTGCCATCATTCAAGATTGTTTTGTTTGTTTTCCAAGCTACAATTGAAGTAGGAAATGATGAAGGGTAGATTGGGAGATTGTAAAAGTAGCAAAAAATAATAGTAGTTGATATAATTCTTCCAAAAGCATACCAAGCTTGGGGACTTGTCTTTAGATAGTCAGACACACTTGAAGTAGGTGCCTTTCTATGAGAAGTATGACTTTAAGTGACAAGCCTTGTCAAAATGTGCACGTAGGAGGTGAGTTAATGATTGGATTGAGCTAGATAGGCGCCTATGAAGTCCTTAGGTAGACATAACATCCTACATCCTACATTCCTAGGATTAGATAAGACTCTCTAAACCCTTTCCTTTTGATCTTTCTTTGTTAGATGAGTTAGTTTTGAGTTCTAGCAATGTCCAAGTATTCAAGTATTCATGTACAACGTAAGTCCCCTTGTGATTCCAGCATTATCACATCAACCATTGAGCTTATCCACAAGTCAAGACCCGACATTTCGTAACCTTGGAGTTGTCTCATTTGATCGCAAAGCATAGCATTTGAGAGACTTTGTTCAAGAGAGGATAAGATACCTTGGTATTTTATTCTGTGTTCGTATGTGCATAAAACACACATCAACAATACGAAGCAAAATGACTTTTTCATTCAACATAGGAGATGTAGTATTGAATTGTTTTGCAAAAGAGAGGAGTTGCAATTGAAGCTCTTCCTTCAATGAATATACATAGAACTAAAACAAACAATTGAATACCCACACGTGCATTAAATTTCAATGCAATTCAAACACCCACCAACACTATATCTTTGAAACTATATATATAATGGACACCTCCTACCATGATTTAAGCATTGCTTTCTCTGTCAACACACCCATGGCACCTTTAGTGGTGATAGTGTGAGGTATCCTTTGGCGTAGATGCCGTGACTAAGAGCTATCTATATTGTCAAAGTCACCGAGGATTTGCTATTGTAGTCATCTTTTGGGTACACAATATCTATAATTGGATGCAATTGTGTACCAGTTTAACATTTAAACCTGTAACATGATTCTTGCTGATGAACATGAGTCTCCACTATGCAAACCATGATGATTGCCAGTGCTAGTTGATATGATTTTTATCGACTTGTTTATCTAGAAGAGTAAAGAGGAGACTCTACCCAGTTTCTCTTTAACCTGTGCATGTGTCTTTTAGTTAATGCATACCATATACAATTGCATTTGCATTATAAGCTTAATCTGTTTTCTAAATTTTTACATCAGCTTAGAATTGATTTCATGTTTTATGGATAGGCTGAAGTTGGTTTTTTATGAATTGAACATACAATATTCAGGTCTAAAGCATCCTTGACACCTGTTATAACCTCTTGAGGGAAGGGAAAGACAAATTTTCAGAGAAAAGGGAACAGATGTATTATTGTTTAGTTCATATTGTATTTCTTTTTTATGTTTATTGGGATATGAATCCTAATAGATATGATTATTATCAGCTTATTTATTCTGGAGTAAATAGGGGATATTGCCCAGTTTCTATTGAACCTGTCTATTCATCTTTTCGCTAATGTGTAAAATATATTTTCACATTTGCATTGGAAATTTAGTCTTTCTAAACTTCAAGTTCTTTCTACTCATCCGGTTTGCAGAAGAATAAAATTTAAATGTATGAATTTATTCAATTTATTTTTGATGGGCTAATTTTGATTCTTAAAATCTAATAGTACATTGTGAAGGCGGTTTTTAGTCAGATTATTCTATTTGATTGTCTCATATGTTAGTAGGATTGAATAATAAAGAATGAGATTGAGAGAGCAACGAGGCTTGCACAGTATGTTTGGGCCCATTGTTTATTTATTGTATCAAAATGGGGAGTTACATACAATGGTTATAACTTAATGTTATAACAAATATGTACAGGAATATTAGATTAGAAATGTTTATATAAACAATTTAATGTGTGTTTATGTAAACTTATATCATTTTAATATCATATTGACTTTAGATTTTGGTCTGGTTGCAGATTTTGGGTCCATATTGTTGCATCTCTGAATGAGACAATGTTTGGTTTCTCCTATGGAGAGGTGCTGCTACTTTTAGGAGCAACCGTTGCTGTTATTGGTGGGAGAAATGTCCTTCTCTTGTATATTTTCTTATCATGGTTTCTTATTAATTATGGTATCTCTAAACTTCCTTGTCTGGTTGCAGGGCCAAAAGATTTTCCGAGGATTGCTAGAGCGGCTGGCAGGTTAGCTGGTAAAGCAGTAGGCTATGTCCAAAGTGCTCGAGGACAGATGGAAACTGTCTTGCATCAATCTCAAGCTACTCAGGTCCATATTCCTCTATTTGCAAAACACTTTCTTTTCATACTTTCTGGAGGAAATATTTTGTAGTGGGATGGAATGACTTTGAGCATGTATTTCTTAGTATTTGCTTGCAGTTTAAGAGATTACATCATGTGTATTTCTGAGTGGCATATTTATTAAATAACATTTTCTTTCTGATCAAAGAAAATTAATGTGCATGATGCATTTTTGGGAATGTTGATGTGGCTTTTTTAATACTCTGAAATAGTACGTAAATGACTCGTGCTCACCAAAGACACGTCCCTAGGAGGGGCATAAGAATTGTGACCTCTCCTAACTTAATAACCTATCAACTTTAAAACTAGAAAAACCAAAATAGCGAATCCTATAAGAGTAGGGGTCTCAAATACCAAACTGTACTATAAACATTATCTTCTAACATTGACGATATAAAACATGCAACAGATGTATATAAAAAAAGTTAGACCAATCTATAAACACGCTGTAATGTATTCGCAACATTCAGCTTGGCTTTTTTATAGGTAGGAGTATACCATCCAACTATGACACCTAGTAAATCTCTAGGAAGCAATGCAGGAATGATGCTACAGATGGGATTTGCCATGCTTCCATTGGTAGTTAGCATGTCTGAAAGTTGAACAATGCAAAGACCTAACAATCAACACTTCAAGATGCTCTATCTTTAAACTTTGAATTAATCCATTTCATTGCAGGCTCTAAATTGCAGGGAACATTTAAGATAGACAACCATTTATTTTTGGCTAAAGAAATGATATTAGAAGAAAAAACTACATATTAGTGATCATCATGAACACCATATGATATACAACATAGTGAGCTCTTCAATTATGGCTTTATTTATGAATATCTATCATGAGTCATGCTGATCACACTTGAAAACAATTGTTCTCTCATTTTAATTGTGAATCACTGCAACTGATTTGAGCCAAGATCTCCCTATATTGCATTGTAAGATCTTTCACTGTATAGCACAATTACTGCAAAATCAATTCCTTAGAGTTAACTGGCACCAAGTAACAGTTGTTGGCTTAAGCTTCTTAAAGGATGTTTTCTGAAGTGTTTGTCATTCTTAATTTAAATGGCGAAGCTTCTAAAGATGGTTTATTTATTTTAGTCAAAGTCTGTTTTGATCATAACAATTTTTCTTGTTTCATCATATAAAACAGCACAACCCAATTGGTTCCAACTATATTAACCAAACTAAGGACATTGGCTAACAGACTTGTCAAATCTCCAACATAATTATTGGCTCATCATCCAAAAGCATGACATCAATATTTTTTTCATGTTCCACTAACTTAAGAAATGTGTTTCTGTTAATTTTCAGCAGCAGCCCAATTGAAACTGCTATAGTGCTTTGATAGTTTGGTTGTAATTTTTTGTGGCTTGCGGTTGCATCCCATCCATTCATCTAATTATATAGTAGTTCTTTGAATGCCAGGAGCTTGAACTTTGGTTGACATGAACTTCTTTCTCAACCAAGGATCATCTGTCCTTATCATTCCTTGTCTTCTCTTAACTTGTTCCTGTATCATGTTTGTGGACATTAAATTTTTCTTAACAGCAGTCAACTTCAGATCCTGGCCCTCTGAAAGAGCAGATTTTAACCTCTTGAGTGTTTATTTAAATGAAAATTTACTTTCATATGTTCACTTTATTAAACAAATGAGATTTCTAATAAAATGCAACACTAAGAGGAATATTCAGATCTGATCTTATATATCAAAGTGTGTGAGCTTTGACAGGTATAAGAAATGAATTAAACTATTGAAATAAACTGAGAATTAGGACAGATCATGTTTGGTCAAGAAATGAATGCTGGAAATGGACTCAAGAAGGCTACAGGATCATCCTTGACAAACTTCAACTGATATTGATAACTTTGGTCCCGGGGTTACTGGTGTCCAAGTTTCAGGTGCTTGTGTTCTGATACTGGGCACATGTGTCTAGGTGTTGGGTGTTTGTATCCTCAAACACTCGTGTTCATGCCTCCAAATGCGATGCAACTGACAGGATCTGCTTGTGTGATGTCCCCATCTAAACAATCAAAACATGATAATGCCGCTCTAAAATAAAATTTAATAATAAATAATAATACAATTATAATATATATATATCCAAATAAATAAATAAAATGAGCTAAATAAAATCTTAATAATAATAAATAAACAAGATTTAATATATAGCTTATTGGCATAACAGTGAAGACTTATCATAGCTGAAGATAATTCCTATTGATTAAACCATTAGCAAACACATAGTTAGTGGCAGACCAGATCTGACGCATGTCAGATCTGTCTGCCTTTGCAACCATTAATTATTAATGCATGCATTAAAAGAAAGACAACCGTTTGTACCAAGGGGAGATGGCTAATCTTATAGCAAGCCACGAATTTCAAACTAGATGACATTGTAACAGATGCTACAACATTAAATCGACAATATTGGTTAGTATTGAAGAGTGTGACTGGGATAACAACTAACGGTGACTGAACAAGGAAGATAACTAATAATTAAGTGTATATAACCATTAGTTACGGAAATGATGAAAGGATATGATCAAGGAAAAGATTTATCTCTTAATGTCTCAGGGGGTGTAACCCTTCAATATGCCAAAGTATATATGGGACGTATATTTTCCAGCAAAGGGGGGAATTAATTCTCATATTGGTATCATAGATGATTCTGCTCTTTGGGACATTCAGGGTCATTGGCATAAGTCTCTTGAACATAATTCGGTTACATAATTCAAAGCTTTTATTATAGACAACACCATTGTCACAAGCACAAATTACAGAGATCAGACACAACTTTGTTACAGGTTATTGCAGAATCGTATATATCAATGTTAATATCTGAGACAACAACATATTGCTACAAGCGATATTAACACCACTCCCTCACTTTGCAATAACTGTATCCGTTTATGTTAGATATGGTAGTATTCAACACTCAATATACCTATATCATTCTGTGAATAATACTAATACATAAATCTTATCATTTGGATATTCTATACATCCAAGTGTCATCATAAAACATAATTCTTAATAATATTTGAGACCTGAAGGAGATAAATCTCTTGCAATTGGATTTTGTAGCTAGTTGTCCCTATTTTGTGAGTTTGGAAATAAAGGGGACATTACAGCTGCTTATTATTTTGATACTTTCCATCTTTAAATATTCTTGATGTCTATCTTCAATGCTGAGGAATTTGTAGTAGAACTTTTGGTGGATGGAGAAATTGGTTTACGCTTATGCGGAAACTACCTCATCAAGTCCCCAATTTGTATTATTTCAGCTTCCACAGTAGCACTAGGATTGCTGGGTGTGTGCCTTAAATGTTCACCCCTGATTTTTTTTGTCTTGGCTGATGTAAAGTTTAGCATGCAATGGTTTACCTATACAAAGGAATTGCAAGCAATAATCTGATCTGATTGTTTCCCAAGCATTCAAAGCAAACATGCATCTATAGAAAGCAACTTAAACCTCAAATCCAGAAGCTCAAATCACATTCTACATGGACTGTGGAAACCTGATGTCTACAACTTGAACCTCATCAAATCTGAAATATAAGAGCTACAGGTCAGAAATTTTTGTCTTTCAACTTTGTATTACAACAAGTAAACACTTGACAAGAAAGTCTAAGCATGAAACACCTTTAGAAAGGTAACTCTACTCACTGTATTAGGTCTGATAGACCTACAAAATCTCCTTCAAAATGCTCATACAAGTAGCTACAGGTCTGCCATGAAGTTTCCAACTTATCAGCAATCATAAACACAATAACCAAGGCTCAAAATACTCAGAAATCTATCTCAGTAAGTCTGCAACAGCAAGCTGGAAGCAAGAAATCCACAGGGGCGATTCACCAATGTACATCAATCGAACTAGGCTCTAATAGGCATGCTTTGAGGACCTAGACGCCACCCTGTAAGAAGAATTTACAGACCACAATGCTCAGAAATCTTCACAATCAGCTCCCACATGCCAAGCAAGAATGGCGCTTCTCCCTAGGAGGGCAATTTGCAACTATAAATCAGTTCTTGACCAAACTGGAAAAACTCAATACCCACTTCACAAAATCTCAAAGATCTTGATATTTTTCAAAAACATATCATCACCTGCAAGCCAAAATCACTGTAATCTGTATCTCAACACACCATCTAGCGAGGGTAGATGTTTCACCACTGAAACCAGCAACATAGTAGAGGGTTTTCCTCCTCAACCAGCAACAAGAGAACTCTTAGAGTTCATTCCAGCAGCATCTCCTTAAGTTGTCAATTCTGAATGTCCAAATGAGAGCTCAAAGTTTGACATCAACAACCTTTGTCATCAATGCAATATTTCCAACAATGTCACTTTGACATCAATGACCATATTGTTGATGTGTTTTTTAGATAAATGATCAACCAAGATGACTCCAAGGTTTCTATAGTCAGGTCATGACGTGTAGATAGCTCAATTGGTTGATGTGATTGTTGGTAATCCAAGGGGACTTACATTGAATATTTGAATGTTGAACGTTTGGATGTTGTTGGAACTTAGATTCTAACTACTTGCTTGGAAAATAAAAGAGAAAAAGAGATAGGGTTCAAGAAATATAACCTAATCCTAAGAATGCAAGAGCAATGGACAACCTTTGGTGAAACTCCACTAAGCATTGCTTTGACATGCAAAGCAACAACTCCACAAAGCTTAGTGTGATCTTCTAAGTAGAGCAAAATGATGTTTAAATCACTATCAACAACAAGGATACCATCAAGGCAATGCATATCAAAGTGTGAATAGCAATTGAAGTTAAGCTCATTTAAGGATTCCTGTTGACCACACAAAGCAAATTTACAATCAGCAAATTGCTAGTGGTATGGATATATGATTTTCACCATTGATCATGCACAAAGTTCTTTCATTCATCTAATTATTATTATCTAACATGAAAATCCAACAAGAAACCATGCAATTGTAGAAGAAACAACACATTTCATCATAACTTCAATGAAAAAGAAGTTTATTTACAACTTTGGCAACCATTTCTGCTTTCTCTTCCTATTCTACTCTAGCTGCTATCAGCTATTATTGAACTATTGTAATGTCCCCTTTTTAGTAGTCATGAGGCAATTTGTCGTTAGCCCGTTTTGCCAGGGTCCCAAGGGCTAACCAGGACTTTACAGGGATCGATGAAGGATTTGGCCTAGGCAATTTCAGTTTCAGGCCAATCGGAGGTCTTTTGACAGGGTTTCCAGATACTTACTATTTATAGTAAGTCAACTGTGGCTCAGTGTCTGGTAAATTTTGAAGCATTTTTGTTTGTCAGCATTTTGGTGCATTTAATTCTTCACCAGGTTGGCTAATTTAATGAGCCATTAATTTATTGGGCGATTAAATTAAAAAATTTTAAAGTTAAATTTCAATAATTAACTTTAGTGATTATTTAATGCCGAGTATAATGTTAAAGGGAAAAATTTAAAAGTACCCTTTCTTTGTGGAGACATAAGGGGATAATAATATTTTATTATATCATTCATTTATCCCACATTTGTGGTGTCTTGGAAAGTGTGCCCAAAAGAAGTCATAAATATGAGCATTTAATGCTGAAGGAGTTATCTTGGAAATTGGGAAAATTCTTGGTATTTGAGTTTTTCTGGAAACTAGTTTTGGAAAGCTTTGGCTTTTGGGGATGAAATCCCTCATTAGCAACATTTCCTACACCTGTGCAATACCAGGCCTGGGAAATCTTTAAAACAAATGGCAGAGATTGAATATCATGGTTTATTGGGTTCTCCACAGGGTTGAAGCTCAGTTTAAGGAAATTCGCAGGAGTTTATTGGCTGACTGAAGAATTCAATGAAGAAATAGGAGGATATTGAAATTTCAGTTCGAACTGATTTAGCTTTGCTAAAGGGAAAAATCGCAGAATATAGTGTCTGGAGTTCTTTATTACACAACGCTGAGGTTGATTACAGGGAGTGCGAATTGGAAGGAGTCTTTGCATTGCTATAATGCAGTCACAGTTTGCTTGGGGTTCTCATTTGCTAAACGTGGCTGCTGTTCACTCAAACTGGGACGTAGCAGCTAATAAGGTGCCATGAATCCCTTTAGTTTGAACATTGGAGCTGCAGAGTCTTGTATGTGGATTGCGGCAAGAGTTTGAGGGATAAAGACGACCAGGTTAGTGCAAGCTACCCGAACCACATAGTGGCTGGACGTGTACACAGGAGAAGAGCTGGGCACGATTTGCAGTGATTGTTATCTCTGCGACTGGGCATTGTTCTTTCACAGCGCTGCAAACAGGTTCTATTTGTTCTTGATGGGGTTAATGTAAGCTTGTTTGGAGCTGCATTATTCATAGAGTTAGAAGGTAGCTGTAATCTTTTAGAAGACAATTCAGATCTTGTCTTATGGCATTGTAATAGTTTAAGTTGTTAGTTTTAGATTGCATTTGTTGCTATTTGTATGTGTTTTGGAATGTTATGTATGCTTCAAGACAAAACACACCAGGTTTCAACAAAACTCACACCTGTACATTAAGGAAAGAAATTGAAATCAGTACATGGGTTGAATGTATGCCTACTGTTTGTTGATATTCCTCATTGTTCGTTTGGAAGAGTTTGTGGTAAATAGGGTAGCCTATTACAGTGGTATCAAAGCTTTAAGACCTGCCAACCTGTGAGGGTTAATGAGTGACAGAGATAGAAGATATTATCAGCGTGAACTAAGAAAAGAGTGGCAACCAGCATTAATTCCAGAAGTACAAACTGCGTCAGGTATTTTGGGGATTAACTGAGGTTCTTCTTCACAACAGGGAGATTCCATTCCCATTGTCACTTACCCCAACGATCTACCTGTTTTTGAACAAACAAGTGATCCATTCTCAACAAAAAATATGGGTGAGAGAAGAGACTTGGGTGAGGAAAGGTTTATACAGCGATTAGACACGTTGGTACAAGGGCAACAGTTAGCAGAACAAAGAGAAAAACAACAGAATCAGTGTTTGGACTTGTTGACACAATTGATAGCACGACAGATTGGTATTAATGTGAATAACTTAGGTGGTGGGCATAATGTTGGAAACAATCAACAAGGGGGTAATAATGGACAAAATGGTGGCAACAATGGGGGAAATAATGGAGGCAACAATGGTGGACATAACGGAAATGAGTGACATGGAGGAGGACAAATGGGTGATAATTTTGGTCATGTAGAACAACCCACTAGGACAACGAGTTCTAGGACCCTCTTGCCCACCTTTCCACCTAGAGTTACAGCATAGCCAGTTATTGAGCTACAAATTATAGATCTATAGGATCAGTTTAGAAGAGATTGGGAGAGTGGAGGACATGACTTTCAGGCAGCTATATCTCTACGTGACTACATTGATGTGAGGATGAGACATATGCCTCATGCAGGTGACAGGAACCAAAACTACGACTTAAGGAAGAAAGTAGGGAAGTTGTCTTTACCATATTTTGACGCTTTTGGAAAAACTTCAGCATGAGCTTGGGTTCAAAAGGTGGACACTTACCTTCAGCTTGATCCTATGCCTGAAGAAGAAGCCATTAAATATACCGCTATACATCTTGATGGAGTTGCACATGAATGGTGGCATCATGGCATGGTGACTATGGGACATGGACAAATTACTTCCTATGTTGAGTTTACAGAAGGATTGATTGAGAGGTTTGACACCAAGGACCTATTGATGTGTGTTCTATGCACATACAAACATCATAATAAAATACCAAAGTACTTTACCCTCTCTTGAACAAAATCGCCTCAGATGCTAAGGATAAGATCAACTAAAATGATTCCAAGGTTTCTACAATCAGGTCTTGACAAGTGGGTAACTCAATGGTCGATGCGAATTGCTGTTTTCACTTGGGGATTTACACAATTGTTCGAATCAACTTCATTTATTATGAATGTGGAATGAGTGTGTTGATAACTTAGGATATGGCAATGTAGTTTTGGACTAGACTTTCTTAAAAAAGGGAAAAGGGCATAGGGATCGGAGTTCTATTCTAAACCTAGAATGCAAGAAGTGAGGAACAAATTTAGTGGAATCAAACTAGGCAAGGTCTCACCATCATGTCGAACAATTTTTGACACAAGCTTAGTGCAATCATCTAAGGTATATTTCATAGATTTTCAAATTATTACCATCAAGCAATGATACCACCCAAGTTGATGCATAACAATAGATGTATAATAATCGAAGTTAAGTTTGCATAAATTTCCAGTTGACCACGCAAGGCACACTTACAATCAGCAAGAAGCTAGTGGTATGGATAAAGGGATTCCACACAAATACATTCAACAATTCTTTCATTCAATCTAACAAACATGAAAGCAAATTCTAATCTAAAATTCTAATCTAACTTGGAGGAATTGAGAACCTTGAATGCCAAACAACAATTAAACAAAATCACCATCAAGTCGAACAATGGTTTATATTCAAATCTGTAGCATCTACCAACAATTCTAAAAAATCTCTCCCTTACAAATGAGAGGCAATGAAGTATATATAGAGTCTCATACAAAATGGATGGCCAAAATTCAATCAAAAATCAAGGGCCAAGATCATGCCAACAAAACCCTAGAGTTGCCCTAATTAGGGTTTACATAAAAAATGGAGCCACCAACATATCGCCCAATAGAAAGACACCTAGTCATCAAATAGGGAATCTTCTAGAAGATTTCGCCCTGCATCTCTTTCCCTCACAGCATAATCCAAGAATCTAGCTAATATAGAATCTAAATCTATGGAAATGTTGGGTAAGGTATCCTGCTGTAAATCAATCATGTCCAACACATTCGAGCAAGCATCCAAGGTGTTCTCCCAATCTGGCATAAGCTTTTGCGAATTGTGGACATGAATCAACAAAGAGACCAAATCATCTATCCGACTCTTCTTCAAAGAGTCCAACTGCTTGAAGTACATGAACTTCATCTTGTCTCTCAATTCTGCTAAGTGTAAACCACTGGCTTCACTGACATCAACTCCCAATAGCTCCTCAATTGAGGCAAGGATCTTCGACTGAATATCATGAATTGATCCTTCCATCTCTACACAACTCTTTTGTGCGCTCTCATAAGTTGATTTCTTCATGGCTAATGAACAATACTAGCCATGGAAATCATATCTATCTCCATTATGCACAATATTCTCGTTGATCAATGTGGAGGTAGGAACTTTCTTCAAAGCTCTGAGGTGTGGAATAGTCTTCTCTTGAATAGGTCGGAATTCCTCCCAAACTCCCTCCAAATACTGTATCTTGAATATGAGCTCCGTTGTCCTGCCATAAGCCTGGACAAAATGAGTAAGGAAATCATCTGCCTGTCTCTTTGTATTTTCAATCCATTTCTCCATCTCCAAGAGTGTATCTCTTGCTGCCTCATTATGTGAATGTATTCCACGATAAATTGCAATAGGGGAAATAAGGGTGAGATTCTCACGCCTTATCTCTGCAATGTACTCTCTAAGTCTGATATTTTCTTCTTTGTTCTTCTCTCTTTTCTCTATCTCTCTATCCAATCTCGCACTGATTGCCTTAAGAGTATCACCAACCTCCTGAAATTCCTACTCTTTTGTAGTACGACCAAGGGCAACTGAAGTAATCTGAAAATCCATGGGAGTAGCAATGTCCGTCGTCACATCTCCAATAGGAACAACCACATGCTCAATTCGCATTCCTGTTTCATCTCTAGCTATATGTGACAAAATCTTAGCTTTCTTAGGTTCTTTCTTCTTGTTGCTCCTAGCTAAGTAGTCATCAATGTCATCAATCGGTTGTGCCTCTACCATCTTCTTACTTTTCTCCATACTCCTCATTAGCCAATCACGATTAGTGGCCATCTCCATACCATCATCGAGACATATCTCTCGATCAAGCTCTCTCAATGCCGAGATAACATCATCATCATCGTCAGGATCATCTCTGGTCAAATCGTATACATTCTTCCTCAAACTAACCTCCAAAAGGACAGTAGGGGATCCTGACTGATTATCATCCTCATTAGGTGGAGAAGATGTAGCTGTGGCATGTAAATCCTGAACATTCTTTGGTAATGTTACTATGTTAGAACATTGCTCAAACTCCTTGTTCTGTTCGGGCAGTTCAACTTCCTTGATTGATGAGACACTGAGGGAAGGTGAAGGAATGATAGTCTTTTGTATCTTCTTCTTAACCTCCTCAATCTTCTTCCCTCTAGCCTTGACTTCTCCTGGTATGTTCTTCCTTCATTTGGGAGCTTGACTCTCCTCATCTACATGAATCCTTATGTCATTGATAGTTCTTTGATCATCCTCGGAAGAGGATTCCTCCCATTTCATCTTTTCATAAGTGAAGGTAGCACCCATGTCAACTAACCTGTTCATCTGATGGTCCACCCATGCTCGGGAGAAACTCAGGACCGCTCTCATCAATACATTCAAATCTGTCACTTCTTGTTCTAACTAATTAGGCAGTAGAATCGCTCTCTTCATTTCATTCTCATATTGTCACTTATGATTTTTGACCAATTTATCAACATTCCTTTCAGACAAGTGGGCTGGAAATGATGATTTTCTGAAGACAACCCCTGATCAATGGAGTTTCAGACCTGCAACAGCGTGTAAATGGCCTGAAAATGCACACAAAACTCCACAAAATTTCTCCAATTGCAAATCGTCTAGGTTGGAATTGGCTGGGCAATGAAAAATTAATTTTGAAAATTAGTTACCGGCCAACAATGGAGGTCACACAAGTCTGAAAATGATGCAAATCAGGTCTGAGAATGATAACCAACAAGCTCCCAACAATGGTGCCACCACCCAAGGAGATTCAATCACCAAAATGGAGGTAAAACCTCCCCAAAACAAAAATCACCTCTCCTAAAATGGCGCCATCCCTCAAAAAATCGCCAAAGTCTGAAAAATATGCTTCAAACACACTCAAATGGCAGCTAAGAAAAATCGCCCTGGGCTGGAAATGAGGAAAAATGATCAATGGAAACAATCTTCAGCCCAATGTGTCGACTTGACACATCACCAAAATTCACTAGCTGGAGGAAAAATTGCCAAAGTAAACACACACTTGGCAAATATAATAATATTATAATGCTGGCCTCTCCTTTTAAACTTGTTTTCACCTTGTGTTTTCACCACACAAGCAATGTGGGATAAAAGTTTGATACTTGTACTTGCTTGGGGAAATTCGATTTGCCTCTAGAAGGAAAAAATCATTTAATATTCATTGCAAATCATTTATTAATTGTTTTTATTTTTTAAATAATTGTCAACATCGTTAAAAACAATTAAATTTGGGTCACTTTATTAAAGATTTTAAAATATAGATAAAAAATGACCAACAGGGGGAAAATCGATTTCAATTGGGATAAAAATCTCAATAAAAATTATTAAAAAATCATTAAAATACCTCTCTGGGGAAAATCGCCCCATGCTGGGATAAAAATCCTGACAAAAAATTCATCAACTTTGCACAAGAATGGGTCCAAGGGAAAATCGATTTGGGCCTGGATTGAAAATTCCAATTCAAACCTCATCATTCGGCACAAAAAAATCACCTTGGGGGAAAATCGACCCCTGTCTGGATAGTTATCCGGACGTAAAATTATCAAAATCATCTCTAGTGGAAATTCGCCTAGGGTTTGGAATCACTATCCGCATTAAAATCCATGAAATCTCGTCATAAAAGTCCTGGTGGAAAATTGATAGGCATCAGGAATCATCATTTTAGTCCTCATTAAAGTCATCTGTAGTCTTGGTGGAAAATCGTGGGTTGCTAGGAAGATTTCCCACACTTAGTCAAATTTTGAGCATCCTGGTGGAAAATCGTCCCATGTCTAGATAATGAGTGGGGGAAAAATTAGGTCCATTAGGAATCCAATGGAAATCCACCACTAGTCAGGATTTTGAGGGGGGGGGAAATCATGGGTCATCAAGAATGTGGGGGGAAAAGCACCTCCTGTCAGGAATTTTGACATTTTGACCCTTAGAATATGGATTTTCATCAAGAATTTTACAGTTTAACCACTCAAAATCATCTGGACACTTAAAATTTTCAATAAAACGCATTGGGACTTGTTGTGACCATTTCACACATCGCCCCATTAAAATGGGGAACCCCTCTTTTCGCTTTTGTTTTGCCTGTTCTTCTCTCTGCTTTTAGGGTTTTCAGTGAGTGAGTGGTCTGTTTGGGCTAAGGCTAAACCTTAGGGGTTTCTTTTGGACATTATTAAAGCTAAGTCCAGTCAAATTTTGAAAGTTATTAAGCATCCTTCCGAGGATTGGGATTGTCAAAGTAAGGTAAGTCTGTTAGGGAAGTCAGATAGGTCCCAGGTTAGGTCTAGTCAGGGTTTTTTGAGGGAAAATCCAAATTTTGTCTAAGTGTTAGCATTTTGAAGGTGAAATTGTGTATTCTTGCCTAAGTGAATTTGGATCCTTTTTCGGAGGCAAGATGATGCCTGAAACAGAGAAATCGCCCCTGTCCTTCACTGGAGGCCTAGGGCGAAATTTATTCTATGTACAATTTCTTGTTTTGAGAGGACTTGCTAACTGGTCCCTGACCTTGAAGATGACCTAACTCTGCCTTGTGAAGTGATTGGAGACTTGAATTTTGAATATTTTAGCCAGAAAGGACAAAAAGCGCTCCTGTCCCTCACCAAGGGACCAGGGCGAAAATGTTATTTTTTGCATATTTGTCACTGACTTTTCTATTTTGTTTTGTGCAGGGTCTCCAGGAGTGATGATCGAACGTGACTTGGTACTTTTGAAGATTTTGAAGGCACGAAAATGGTGAATTTTGAAGGTTAAAGGGAAAAAGCGCTCCTGTCCCTCACTCAGGGTCCAGGGCGAAATTTTGAATTTCCTCATCTTGCAGTGAAAATAGGCTAAGTGTTGGATATGAATGGAAAACAAGCGATTTTCGCCACCCACCTGAAGAGGTTTTAGCTTGGAAAGGTGAAGGATTTTGTTTGAATCATCAAAAGTGCTCCTGTCCCTCACTGAAGGACCAGGGCGAAAAAACTTATTTGAGTCATTCCTGGCCTTGTTTGGTCAAATTGAAACATCAAAGACATGGTGGACGGCGAAATGAACATGATAAAGCATCTAGACTTGATTGAAAGCAATGAAATGATGGAGTTTTTGCCTAGAAGGTCAAAAGTGCTCCTGTCCCTCACTGAAGGACCAGAGCGATTTTCTTTATGTGCACAATTTTAGACCTTTTTGGGACATTAACTCTTATTCGTAGCGTGAAGTAAGATGAAATTTTCCTTGGCAAAGGAATTTCGAGGTGAAAGATGAGGCAATTTGATCATGGTGACAAAAAGCGCTCCTGTCCCTCACTGAAGGACTGGAGCTTGAATTTCAAATTTGCACTATCTTTGCAAGATTAAAGTGATTTTATGATTTGAAGAGGTCAAGGGAAGCATGTTTTGTCCATTGAATATAATTCAAGAGGTCCACAAAGGAGTAAATCAACCCAAATGACAATAGGCGCTCTTGTCCCTCTCCAAGGGACCATGGCATTTTTTCAAGTTTCTCCTCTTTGTTTGATATTTTATGGCAAAACTTGACTTGGATGGGAAGGACGAATGATGTTTTATGCCTTAGATGCGATTGAAGGTTTAAAAGACAAGGAAATATACCATGAAGGCAAAAAAGCGCTCCTGTCCCTCTCCAAGGGTCCAGAGCGATTTTCCAAAAAGTGTAAATTTCTTGCAACACCAAGGCAAGTTTGTGATTGAAATGAATGGAAGAAGACATGATTAGCCCATTGAAGGTAATTTGGAAGGCTAGCAAAGGACAGACAAACTTGAATTTGCAAAAAGTGCTCCTGTCCCTCACCAAGGGACCAGGGCGAAAAACATGTTATCTAGCCTTTCTCGCCAATTTTGGACAAATCTAGGCCAAGGCACAAGTTTGAAAGGATGTTTAAATAGCTTCGAGGTGGAATTGAGATACAAGAGTTGCAAATTTTAATGACAATTGGCAAAAGTGCTCCTGTCCCTCTCCAAGGGACCAGGGCGAAAATCCTTGGAACACTCATTTTGCCTTTCAAAAAACGAGTTGAGCATGCATGGAACAAGTGAAAGAAATCATTGCTTACTCCACAATGAGAATCAACAAATGAAAGATGAAGGATTGAGGACAAAAGTGAAAAAGTGCTCCTGTCCCTCACCCAGTGTCCAGGGCAAAAATGTCCTAAGGCACGTTCCTTCTAAAGATCAAGTGAATTAAACTCAAGACTCCAATAAAAAATGCCATTTTAAAATGCCTAGATGAAGTTTTGAACGTGAAAATGAGGAATGCAAGGCCTAGATTGAGAAAAGCACTCCTGTCCCTCTCCAAGGGACTAGAGCGAAGTCTTTGGCATTCATTATTTTTTACCTTATTTCAACGTTAATATCTTCCAAATCGCATTAGATGCCAAAATCACCAATTTTGAAATATTTGAAAAAATTAATTAAATTGGCATTTAATAAAGCCGCATGGCATTTAATAAATCAATTTTGAGCCTTAGAAAATCGAATTTTTATTATAAAGGCATTTAAAATTAATTTTTTGTGAAATTAAAATTAAAATGGAGCGCTTAGAGGCTTATTTTTATTTATTTTAT